>NW_027599025.1:0-32745 GCF_964194155.1 Cetorhinus maximus | reverse complement strand
TGTCGGACTTTCTCTCGGAGTATCTCTCGGAGTATCTCTCGGAGTTTCTCTCGGAGATTCTCTCGGAGATTCTCTCGGAGATTCTCTCATAGCTTCTCCTGGAGTTTCTCCTGGAGTTTCTCTCGGAGATTCTCTCGGAGATTCTCTCGGAGATTCTCTCAGAGTTTCTCTCCGAGTTCCTCTCGGAGTTTCTCAGAGTTTCTGTTGGAGCTTCTCAGAGTTCCTCTTCGAGTTTCTCTTGCAGTTTCTCTCGCTGGTTCGCAGAATTTCTCTCAGAGTTTCTCTTAGCGTTTCTCTCAGGGTTTCTCTCGGAGATACTCAGAGTTTCTCACAATTTCTCTCCGAGTTTCTCTCAGAGATTCTCTCAGAGTTTCTCTCGGAGTTTCCCTTGGAGCTTCTCAGAATTTCTCTAGGAGTTTCTCTCGCTGTTTCGCAGTTTCTCTCAGAGTTTCTCTTCGGGTTTCTCTCGGAGATTCTCAGAGTTTGACAGGATTTCTCTCTGAGGTTCTCTCGTAGATTGTCTCAGAATTTCTCTCAGAGTTTCTCACAGAGTACCTCTCGGAGTTTCTTTCAGAGTTTCTCTCGCAGTTTCTCTCGGAGTTTCTTTCAGAGTTTCTTTCAGAGTTTCTTTCAGAGTTTCTTTCAGAGTTTCTCTCGGAGTTTCTCTCGGAGTTTCTCTCGGAGTTTCTCTCGGACTTTCTCTCGGAGTTTCTTTCAGAGTTTCTTTCGGAGTTTCTCTCGGACTTTCCCTCAGAGTTTCTTTCAGAGTTTCTCTCGCAGTTTCTCTCGGAGTTTCTTTCAGAGTTTCTTTCAGAGTTTCTTTCAGAGTTTCTTTCAGAGTTTCTTTCAGAGTTTCTCTCGGAGTTTCTCTCGGACTTTCTCTCGGACTTTCTCTCGGAGTTTCTTTCGGAGTTTCTTTCGGAGTTTCTCTCGGACTTTCTCTCGGAGTTTCTTTCAGAGTTTCTTTCGGAGTTTCTCTCGGACTTTCCCTCTGAGTTTCTTTCAGAGTTTCTTTCAGAGTTTCTCTCAGAGTTTCTCTCAGAGTTTCTCTCGGAGTTTCTCTCGGAGTTTCTCTCGGAGTTTCTCTCGGAGTTTCTCTCGGAGTTTCTCTCGGAGTTTCTCTTGGAGTTGCTCTCGGAGGTCCTCTCAGAGTTCTTTTCAGAGTTTCTCTCGGAGTTTCTCTCGGAGTTGCTCTCGGAGTTGTTCTCGGAGTTCTTCTCGATGTTCCTCTCGGAGTTCTTTTCAGAGTTTCTCTCGGAGTTTCTCTCGGAGATTCTCTCGGAGTTTCTCTCGGAGTTTCTCTCGGAGTTTCTCAGAATATATCTTGGAGCTTCTCAGATTTTCTCTCAGAGTTTCTCTCGGAGGTTCTCTCGGAGATTCTCTCTGAATTTTTTCTGGGAGTTTCTCAGAGTTCCACTCGGAGTTTCGCTCGGAGTTTCTCTCAGAGGTTCTCTCGTAGTTTCTCTCGTAGTTTCTCTCGGAGTTTCTCTCGGAGTTTCTCAGAATTTCTCTCAGAGTTTCTCTTGGCGTTTCTCTCGTAGTTTCTCGCAGAGTTTCTCAGAGGACTCGCGGAGTTTCTCATTGTTTCTCTCAGAGTTTCTCTCACAGTTTCTCTCAGAGTTTCTCTCAGAATTTCTTGAAGTTTCTCTCTGAGTTTCTCTCCGAGTTTCTCTCGGAGATTTTCTCGCAGTTTCTCTCAGAGTTCCTCTCGGAGTTTCTCAGAGTTTCTGTTGGAGCTTCTCATACTTTGTCTCGGAGTTTCTCTCGTAGTTTCTCTCGGAGTTCCTCTTGGAGTTCCTCTCGGAGTTCCTCTCGGAGTTCTTTTCAGAGTTTCTCTTGGAGTTTCTCTCGGAGTTTTCTTGGAGCTTCTCTCGTAGTTTCTCTTGCAGTTTCTCTGGCTGTTTTGCAGAGTTTCTCTCAGAGCTTCTCTCAGAGTTTTTCTTAGGGTTTCTCTTAGGGTTTCTCTCAGAGATCCTCAGAGTTTCTCAGAATTTCTCTCCGAGTTTCTCTCGGAGATTCTCTCAGAATTTCTCTCAGAGTTTCTCACAGAGTTCCTCTCCGGGTTTCTTTCAGAGTTTCTTTCAGAGTTTCTATCGGAGTTTCCCTTGTAGTTTCTCAGAATTTCTCTTGGAGTTTCTATCGCTGTTTCGCAGTTTCTCTGAGTTTCTCTTAGCGTTTCTCTTAGGGTTTGTCTTGGAGATTCTCAGAGTTTCTCAGAATTTATTCTCAGAGTTTATTTCGGAGTTTCTCTCGGAGTTTCTCTCGGAGTTTCTCTCGGAGTTTCTCTCGGAGTTTCTCTCGATGTTTCTCTCGGAGTTTCTCTTGCAGTTTCTCTCGCAGTTCCTCTCGCAGTTCCTCTTGCAGCTTCTCTTGGACTTTCTCTCAGAGTTTCTCTCAGAGTTTCTCAGAATTTCTCTCAGAGTTTCTCTTGGCGTTTCTCTCATAGTTTCTCGCAGAGTTTCTCAGAGAACTCGCGGAGTTTCTCATTGTTTCTCTCCAAGTTTCTCTCCGAGTTTCTCTCGGAGATTCTCAGAGTTTCTCAGAATTGCTCTCTCAGTTTCTCTCAGAGTTTCTCTCAGAGTTTCTCTCAGAGTTTCTCTGGGAGTTTCTCAGAATTTCTCTTGGAGCTTCTCAGATTTTCTCTTGGAGTTTCTCTCAGAGTTTCTCTCAGAGTTTCTCTCAGAGTTTCTGTCGGACTTTCTCTCGGAGTATCTCTCGGAGTATCTCTCGGAGTTTCTCTCGGAGATTCTCTCAGAGATTCTCTCGGAGATTCTCTCATAGCTTCTCCTGGAGTTTCTCCCGGAGTTTCTCTCGGAGATTCTCTCGGAGATTCTCTCGGAGATTCTCTCGGAGATTCTCTCGGAGTTTCTCTCCGAGTTCCTCTCGGAGTTTCTCAGAGTTTCTGTTGGAGCTTCTCAGAGTTCCTCTTCGAGTTTCTCTTGCAGTTTCTCTTGGAGATTCTCTTGGCGTTACTCTCGGAGTTTCTCTCGGAGTTTCTCTCGGAGTTCCTCTCGGAGTTCCTCTCGGAGTTCCTCTCGTAGTTGCGCTCTTAGTTTCTCTCGTAGTTTCTCCCGGAGTTTCTCTCGGAGTTTCTCTCGGAGTTTCTCAGAGTTTCTCTTGCAGTTTCTCTCGCTGGTTCGCAGAATTTCTCTCAGAGTTTCTCTTAGCGTTTCTCTTAGGGTTTCTCTCGGAGATACTCAGAGTTTCTCACAATTTCTCTCCGAGTTTCTCTCGGAGATTCTCTCAGAGTTTCTCTCGGAGTTTCCCTTGGAGCTTCTCAGAATTTCTCTAGGAGTTTCTCTCGCTGTTTCGCAGTTTCTCTCAGAGTTTCTCTTCGGGTTTCTCTCGGAGATTCTCAGAGTTTGACAGGATTTCTCTCTGAGGTTCTCTCGTAGATTGTCTCAGAATTTCTCTCAGAGTTTCTCACAGAGTACCTCTCGGAGTTTCTTTCAGAGTTTCTCTCAGAGTTTCTCTCGCAGTTTCTCTCGGAGTTTCTTTCAGAGTTTCTTTCAGAGTTTCTTTCAGAGATTCTTTCAGAGTTTCTCTCGGAGTTTCTCTCGGAGTTTCTCTCGGACTTTCTCTCGGAGTTTCTTTCAGAGTTTCTCTCGCAGTTTCTCTCGGAGTTTCTTTCAGAGTTTCTTTCAGAGTTTCTTTCAGAGTTTCTTTCAGAGTTTCTTTCAGAGTTTCTTTCAGAGTTTCTCTCAGAGTTTCTCTCGGAGTTACTCTCGGAGTTTCTCTCGGAGTTTCTCTCGGAGTTTCTCTCGGAGTTCCTCTTGGAGTTTCTCTCGGAGTTCCTCTTGGAGTTTCTCAGAGTTTCAGTTGGAGGTTCTCAGACTTTCTCTCAGAGTTTCTCTCGGAGTTTCTCTCGGAGTTTCTCTTGGAGTTGCTCTCGGAGTTCTTTTCAGAGTTTCTCTCGGAGTTTCTCTCGGAGATTCTCTCGGAGTTTCTCTCCGAGTTTCTCTCCGAGTTTCTCTCCGAGTTTCTCTCCGAGTTTCACTCCGAGTTTCTCTCCGAGGTTCTCTCCGAGTTTCTCTCCGAGTTTCTCTCGGAGTTTCTCTCGGAGTTTCTCTCAGAGTTTCTCAGAATTTCTCTCAGAGTTTCTCTTGGCGTTTCTCTCGTAGTTTCTCGCAGAGTTTCTCAGAGGACTCGCGGAGTTTCTCATTGTTTCTCTCAGAGTTTCTCTCACAGTTTCTCTCAGAGTTTCTCTCAGAATTTCTTGAAGTTTCTCTCTGAGTTTCTCTCCGAGTTTCTCTCGGAGATTTTCTCGCAGTTTCTCTCAGAGTTCCTCTCGGAGTTTCTCAGAGTTTCTGTTGGAGCTTCTCATACTTTGTCTCGGAGTTTCTCTCGTAGTTTCTCTCGGAGTTCCTCTTGGAGTTCCTCTCGGAGTTCCTCTCGGAGTTCTTTTCAGAGTTTCTCTTGGAGTTTCTCTCGGAGTTTTCTTGGAGCTTCTCTCGTAGTTTCTCTTGCAGTTTCTCTGGCTGTTTTGCAGAGTTTCTCTCAGAGCTTCTCTCAGAGTTTTTCTTAGGGTTTCTCTTAGGGTTTCTCTCAGAGATCCTCAGAGTTTCTCAGAATTTCTCTCCGAGTTTCTCTCGGAGATTCTCTCAGAATTTCTCTCAGAGCTTCTCACAGAGTTCCTCTCCGGGTTTCTTTCAGAGTTTCTTTCAGAGTTTCTATCGGAGTTTCCCTTGTAGTTTCTCAGAATTTCTCTTGGAGTTTCTATCGCTGTTTCGCAGTTTCTCTGAGTTTCTCTTAGCGTTTCTCTTAGGGTTTGTCTTGGAGATTCTCAGAGTTTCTCAGAATTTATTCTCAGAGTTTATTTCGGAGTTTCTCTCGGAGTTTCTCTCGGAGTTTCTCTCGGAGTTTCTCTCGGAGTTTCTCTCGATGTTTCTCTCGGAGTTTCTCTTGCAGTTTCTCTCGCAGTTCCTCTCGCAGTTCCTCTTGAAGCTTCTCTTGGACTTTCTCTCAGAGTTTCTCTCAGAGTTTCTCAGAATTTCTCTCAGAGTTTCTCTTGGCGTTTCTCTCATAGTTTCTCGCAGAGTTTCTCAGAGAACTCGCGGAGTTTCTCATTGTTTCTCTCCGAGTTTCTCTCCGAGTTTCTCTCGGAGATTCTCAGAGTTTCTCAGAATTGCTCTCTCAGTTTCTCTCAGAGTTTCTCTCAGAGTTTCTCTCAGAGTTTCTCTGGGAGTTTCTCAGAATTTCTCTTGGAGCTTCTCAGATTTTCTCTTGGAGTTTCTCTCAGAGTTTCTCTCAGAGTTCCTCTCAGAGTTTCTGTCGGACTTACTCTCGGAGTTTCTCTCGGAGATTCTCTCGGAGTTTCTCTCGGATTTCCTCTCGGAGTTTCTCAGAGTTTCTGTTGGAGCTTCTCAGGGTTTCTCTCAGAGTTTCTCTGAGAGTTTCTCAGAGTTTTTAGTGCAGCTTTTCAGAGTTTCTCTTGGAGTTTCTCTTGGAGTTTCTGTTGGAGTTTCTCTCGTAGTTTCTCTCGTAGTTTCTCTCATAGTTTCTCTCATAGTTTCTCTCAGCGTTTTTTCTGGGAGTTTCTCAGAGGTCCTCTCGGAGTTTCTCTCTGAGTTTCTCTCTGAGTTTCTCTCGGAGTTTCTCTCGGAGTTTCTCTCGGTGTTTGTCTCGGAGTTTCTCTCGGAGTTTGTCTCGGAGTTTTTTCTGGGAGTTTCTCAGAGTTTCTCTAGGAGTTTCTCTCACCGTTTCTCAGAGTTTCTCTCACAGTTTCTCTTGGCGATTCACAGAGATTCCTTCAGAGTTTCTTTCAGAGTTTCTTTCGGAGTTTCTTTCGGAGTTTCTCTCAGAGTTTCTCTTGGAGTTTCTCTTGGAGTTTCTGTTGGAGTTTCTCTCGTAGTTTCTCTCGTAGTTTCTCTCATAGTTTCTCTCAGAGTTTCTCTCAGAGTTTTTTCTGGGAGTTTCTCAGAGGTCCTCTCGGAGTTTCTCTCTGAGTTTCTCTCGGAGTTTCTCTCGGTGTTTGTCTCGGAGTTTCTCTCGGAGTTTATCATGGTGCTTCTCAGAGTTTCTCTCAGAGTTTCTGTTGGAGTTTCTCTCGGAGTTTCTCTCATTGTTTCTCTTCGAGTTTCTCTCGGAGTTTCTTTCAGAGTTTCTCTCGGAGTTTCTCTCGGAGTTTCTCTCGGAGTTCCTCTCGGAGTTTCAGTTGGAGGTTCTCAGACTTTCTCTCGGAGTTTCTCTCGTAGTTTCTCTCGGAGTTTCTCTTGGAGTTGCTCTCGGAGGTCCTCTCAGAGTTCCTCTCGGATTTCCTCTCGGAGTTCCTCTCGGAGTTCTTTTCAGAGTTTCTCTCGGAGTTTCTCTCGGAGTTGCTCTCAGAGTTGTTCTCGGAGTTCCTCTCGGAGTTCTTCTCGGTGTACCTCTCGGAGTTCTTTTCAGAGTTTCTCTCGGATTTTCTCTCGGAGTTTCTCTCGGAGTTTCTCTCCGAGTTTCTCTCCGAGTTTCTCTCCGAGTTTCTCTCCGAGTTTCTCTCCGAGGTTCTCTCCGAGGTTCTCTCCGAGTTTCTCTCCGAGTTTCTCTCCGAGTTTCTCTCCGAGTTTCTCTCCGAGTTTCTCTCGGAGTTTCTCTCAGTGTTTCTCAGAGTTTCTCTTGGCGTTTCTCTCGTAGTTTCTCGCAGAGTTTCTCAGAGGACTCGCGGAGTTTCTCATTGTTTCTCTCAGAGTTTCTCTCAGAGTTTCTCTCAGAATTTCTTGAAGTTTCTCTCTGAGTTTCTCTCCGAGTTTCTCTCGGAGATTTTCTCGCAGTTTCTCTCAGAGTTCCTCTCGGAGTTTCTCAGAGTTTCTGTTGGAGCTTCTCAGACTTTGTCTCGGAGTTTCTCTCGTAGTTTCTCTCGTAGTTTCTCTTGGAGTTCCTCTCGGAGTTCCTCTCGGAGTTCTTTTCAGAGTTTCTCTCGGAGTTTCTCTCGGAGTTTCTCTCGGAGTTTCTCTCGGAGTTCCTCTCGCAGTTCCTCTTGCAGCTTCTCTTGGACTTTCTCTCAGAGTTTCTCTCAGAGTTTATCAGAATTTCTCTCAGAGTTTCTCTTGGCGTTTCTCTCGTAGTTTCTCGCAGAGTTTCTCAGAGGACTCGCGGAGTTTCTCATTGTTTCTCTCCGAGTTTCTCTCGGAGATTCTCAGAGTTTCTCAGAATTGCTCTCTCAGTTTCTCTCAGAGTTTCTCTCAGAGCTTCTCTCAGAGTTTCTCTGGGAGTTTCTCAGAATTTCTCTTGGAGCTTCTCAGATTTTCTCTTGGAGTTTCTCTCAGAGTTTCTCTCAGAGTTTCTCTCAGAGTTTCTGTCGGACTTTCTCTCGGAGTATCTCTCGGAGTATCTCTCGGAGTTTCTCTCGGAGATTCTCTCGGAGATTCTCTCGGAGATTCTCTCATAGCTTCTCCTGGAGTTTCTCCTGGAGTTTCTCTCGGAGATTCTCTCGGAGATTCTCTCGGAGATTCTCTCAGAGTTTCTCTCCGAGTTCCTCTCGGAGTTTCTCAGAGTTTCTGTTGGAGCTTCTCAGAGTTCCTCTTCGAGTTTCTCTTGCAGTTTCTCTCGCTGGTTCGCAGAATTTCTCTCAGAGTTTCTCTTAGCGTTTCTCTCAGGGTTTCTCTCGGAGATACTCAGAGTTTCTCACAATTTCTCTCCGAGTTTCTCTCAGAGATTCTCTCAGAGTTTCTCTCGGAGTTTCCCTTGGAGCTTCTCAGAATTTCTCTAGGAGTTTCTCTCGCTGTTTCGCAGTTTCTCTCAGAGTTTCTCTTCGGGTTTCTCTCGGAGATTCTCAGAGTTTGACAGGATTTCTCTCTGAGGTTCTCTCGTAGATTGTCTCAGAATTTCTCTCAGAGTTTCTCACAGAGTACCTCTCGGAGTTTCTTTCAGAGTTTCTCTCGCAGTTTCTCTCGGAGTTTCTTTCAGAGTTTCTTTCAGAGTTTCTTTCAGAGTTTCTTTCAGAGTTTCTCTCGGAGTTTCTCTCGGAGTTTCTCTCGGAGTTTCTCTCGGACTTTCTCTCGGAGTTTCTTTCAGAGTTTCTTTCGGAGTTTCTCTCGGACTTTCCCTCAGAGTTTCTTTCAGAGTTTCTCTCGCAGTTTCTCTCGGAGTTTCTTTCAGAGTTTCTTTCAGAGTTTCTTTCAGAGTTTCTTTCAGAGTTTCTTTCAGAGTTTCTCTCGGAGTTTCTCTCGGACTTTCTCTCGGACTTTCTCTCGGAGTTTCTTTCGGAGTTTCTTTCGGAGTTTCTCTCGGACTTTCTCTCGGAGTTTCTTTCAGAGTTTCTTTCGGAGTTTCTCTCGGACTTTCCCTCTGAGTTTCTTTCAGAGTTTCTTTCAGAGTTTCTCTCAGAGTTTCTCTCAGAGTTTCTCTCGGAGTTTCTCTCGGAGTTTCTCTCGGAGTTTCTCTCGGAGTTTCTCTCGGAGTTTCTCTCGGAGTTTCTCTTGGAGTTGCTCTCGGAGGTCCTCTCAGAGTTCTTTTCAGAGTTTCTCTCGGAGTTTCTCTCGGAGTTGCTCTCGGAGTTGTTCTCGGAGTTCTTCTCGATGTTCCTCTCGGAGTTCTTTTCAGAGTTTCTCTCGGAGTTTCTCTCGGAGATTCTCTCGGAGTTTCTCTCGGAGTTTCTCTCGGAGTTTCTCAGAATATATCTTGGAGCTTCTCAGATTTTCTCTCAGAGTTTCTCTCGGAGGTTCTCTCGGAGATTCTCTCTGAATTTTTTCTGGGAGTTTCTCAGAGTTCCACTCGGAGTTTCGCTCGGAGTTTCTCTCAGAGGTTCTCTCGTAGTTTCTCTCGTAGTTTCTCTCGGAGTTTCTCTCGGAGTTTCTCAGAATTTCTCTCAGAGTTTCTCTTGGCGTTTCTCTCGTAGTTTCTCGCAGAGTTTCTCAGAGGACTCGCGGAGTTTCTCATTGTTTCTCTCAGAGTTTCTCTCACAGTTTCTCTCAGAGTTTCTCTCAGAATTTCTTGAAGTTTCTCTCTGAGTTTCTCTCCGAGTTTCTCTCGGAGATTTTCTCGCAGTTTCTCTCAGAGTTCCTCTCGGAGTTTCTCAGAGTTTCTGTTGGAGCTTCTCATACTTTGTCTCGGAGTTTCTCTCGTAGTTTCTCTCGGAGTTCCTCTTGGAGTTCCTCTCGGAGTTCCTCTCGGAGTTCTTTTCAGAGTTTCTCTTGGAGTTTCTCTCGGAGTTTTCTTGGAGCTTCTCTCGTAGTTTCTCTTGCAGTTTCTCTGGCTGTTTTGCAGAGTTTCTCTCAGAGCTTCTCTCAGAGTTTTTCTTAGGGTTTCTCTTAGGGTTTCTCTCAGAGATCCTCAGAGTTTCTCAGAATTTCTCTCCGAGTTTCTCTCGGAGATTCTCTCAGAATTTCTCTCAGAGTTTCTCACAGAGTTCCTCTCCGGGTTTCTTTCAGAGTTTCTTTCAGAGTTTCTATCGGAGTTTCCCTTGTAGTTTCTCAGAATTTCTCTTGGAGTTTCTATCGCTGTTTCGCAGTTTCTCTGAGTTTCTCTTAGCGTTTCTCTTAGGGTTTGTCTTGGAGATTCTCAGAGTTTCTCAGAATTTATTCTCAGAGTTTATTTCGGAGTTTCTCTCGGAGTTTCTCTCGGAGTTTCTCTCGGAGTTTCTCTCGGAGTTTCTCTCGATGTTTCTCTCGGAGTTTCTCTTGCAGTTTCTCTCGCAGTTCCTCTCGCAGTTCCTCTTGCAGCTTCTCTTGGACTTTCTCTCAGAGTTTCTCTCAGAGTTTCTCAGAATTTCTCTCAGAGTTTCTCTTGGCGTTTCTCTCATAGTTTCTCGCAGAGTTTCTCAGAGAACTCGCGGAGTTTCTCATTGTTTCTCTCCAAGTTTCTCTCCGAGTTTCTCTCGGAGATTCTCAGAGTTTCTCAGAATTGCTCTCTCAGTTTCTCTCAGAGTTTCTCTCAGAGTTTCTCTCAGAGTTTCTCTGGGAGTTTCTCAGAATTTCTCTTGGAGCTTCTCAGATTTTCTCTTGGAGTTTCTCTCAGAGTTTCTCTCAGAGTTTCTCTCAGAGTTTCTGTCGGACTTTCTCTCGGAGTATCTCTCGGAGTATCTCTCGGAGTTTCTCTCGGAGATTCTCTCAGAGATTCTCTCGGAGATTCTCTCATAGCTTCTCCTGGAGTTTCTCCCGGAGTTTCTCTCGGAGATTCTCTCGGAGATTCTCTCGGAGATTCTCTCGGAGATTCTCTCGGAGTTTCTCTCCGAGTTCCTCTCGGAGTTTCTCAGAGTTTCTGTTGGAGCTTCTCAGAGTTCCTCTTCGAGTTTCTCTTGCAGTTTCTCTTGGAGATTCTCTTGGCGTTACTCTCGGAGTTTCTCTCGGAGTTTCTCTCGGAGTTCCTCTCGGAGTTCCTCTCGGAGTTCCTCTCGTAGTTGCGCTCTTAGTTTCTCTCGTAGTTTCTCCCGGAGTTTCTCTCGGAGTTTCTCTCGGAGTTTCTCAGAGTTTCTCTTGCAGTTTCTCTCGCTGGTTCGCAGAATTTCTCTCAGAGTTTCTCTTAGCGTTTCTCTTAGGGTTTCTCTCGGAGATACTCAGAGTTTCTCACAATTTCTCTCCGAGTTTCTCTCGGAGATTCTCTCAGAGTTTCTCTCGGAGTTTCCCTTGGAGCTTCTCAGAATTTCTCTAGGAGTTTCTCTCGCTGTTTCGCAGTTTCTCTCAGAGTTTCTCTTCGGGTTTCTCTCGGAGATTCTCAGAGTTTGACAGGATTTCTCTCTGAGGTTCTCTCGTAGATTGTCTCAGAATTTCTCTCAGAGTTTCTCACAGAGTACCTCTCGGAGTTTCTTTCAGAGTTTCTCTCAGAGTTTCTCTCGCAGTTTCTCTCGGAGTTTCTTTCAGAGTTTCTTTCAGAGTTTCTTTCAGAGATTCTTTCAGAGTTTCTCTCGGAGTTTCTCTCGGAGTTTCTCTCGGACTTTCTCTCGGAGTTTCTTTCAGAGTTTCTCTCGCAGTTTCTCTCGGAGTTTCTTTCAGAGTTTCTTTCAGAGTTTCTTTCAGAGTTTCTTTCAGAGTTTCTTTCAGAGTTTCTTTCAGAGTTTCTCTCAGAGTTTCTCTCGGAGTTACTCTCGGAGTTTCTCTCGGAGTTTCTCTCGGAGTTTCTCTCGGAGTTCCTCTTGGAGTTTCTCTCGGAGTTCCTCTTGGAGTTTCTCAGAGTTTCAGTTGGAGGTTCTCAGACTTTCTCTCAGAGTTTCTCTCGGAGTTTCTCTCGGAGTTTCTCTTGGAGTTGCTCTCGGAGTTCTTTTCAGAGTTTCTCTCGGAGTTTCTCTCGGAGATTCTCTCGGAGTTTCTCTCCGAGTTTCTCTCCGAGTTTCTCTCCGAGTTTCTCTCCGAGTTTCACTCCGAGTTTCTCTCCGAGGTTCTCTCCGAGTTTCTCTCCGAGTTTCTCTCGGAGTTTCTCTCGGAGTTTCTCTCAGAGTTTCTCAGAATTTCTCTCAGAGTTTCTCTTGGCGTTTCTCTCGTAGTTTCTCGCAGAGTTTCTCAGAGGACTCGCGGAGTTTCTCATTGTTTCTCTCAGAGTTTCTCTCACAGTTTCTCTCAGAGTTTCTCTCAGAATTTCTTGAAGTTTCTCTCTGAGTTTCTCTCCGAGTTTCTCTCGGAGATTTTCTCGCAGTTTCTCTCAGAGTTCCTCTCGGAGTTTCTCAGAGTTTCTGTTGGAGCTTCTCATACTTTGTCTCGGAGTTTCTCTCGTAGTTTCTCTCGGAGTTCCTCTTGGAGTTCCTCTCGGAGTTCCTCTCGGAGTTCTTTTCAGAGTTTCTCTTGGAGTTTCTCTCGGAGTTTTCTTGGAGCTTCTCTCGTAGTTTCTCTTGCAGTTTCTCTGGCTGTTTTGCAGAGTTTCTCTCAGAGCTTCTCTCAGAGTTTTTCTTAGGGTTTCTCTTAGGGTTTCTCTCAGAGATCCTCAGAGTTTCTCAGAATTTCTCTCCGAGTTTCTCTCGGAGATTCTCTCAGAATTTCTCTCAGAGCTTCTCACAGAGTTCCTCTCCGGGTTTCTTTCAGAGTTTCTTTCAGAGTTTCTATCGGAGTTTCCCTTGTAGTTTCTCAGAATTTCTCTTGGAGTTTCTATCGCTGTTTCGCAGTTTCTCTGAGTTTCTCTTAGCGTTTCTCTTAGGGTTTGTCTTGGAGATTCTCAGAGTTTCTCAGAATTTATTCTCAGAGTTTATTTCGGAGTTTCTCTCGGAGTTTCTCTCGGAGTTTCTCTCGGAGTTTCTCTCGGAGTTTCTCTCGATGTTTCTCTCGGAGTTTCTCTTGCAGTTTCTCTCGCAGTTCCTCTCGCAGTTCCTCTTGAAGCTTCTCTTGGACTTTCTCTCAGAGTTTCTCTCAGAGTTTCTCAGAATTTCTCTCAGAGTTTCTCTTGGCGTTTCTCTCATAGTTTCTCGCAGAGTTTCTCAGAGAACTCGCGGAGTTTCTCATTGTTTCTCTCCGAGTTTCTCTCCGAGTTTCTCTCGGAGATTCTCAGAGTTTCTCAGAATTGCTCTCTCAGTTTCTCTCAGAGTTTCTCTCAGAGTTTCTCTCAGAGTTTCTCTGGGAGTTTCTCAGAATTTCTCTTGGAGCTTCTCAGATTTTCTCTTGGAGTTTCTCTCAGAGTTTCTCTCAGAGTTCCTCTCAGAGTTTCTGTCGGACTTACTCTCGGAGTTTCTCTCGGAGATTCTCTCGGAGTTTCTCTCGGATTTCCTCTCGGAGTTTCTCAGAGTTTCTGTTGGAGCTTCTCAGGGTTTCTCTCAGAGTTTCTCTGAGAGTTTCTCAGAGTTTTTAGTGCAGCTTTTCAGAGTTTCTCTTGGAGTTTCTCTTGGAGTTTCTGTTGGAGTTTCTCTCGTAGTTTCTCTCGTAGTTTCTCTCATAGTTTCTCTCATAGTTTCTCTCAGCGTTTTTTCTGGGAGTTTCTCAGAGGTCCTCTCGGAGTTTCTCTCTGAGTTTCTCTCTGAGTTTCTCTCGGAGTTTCTCTCGGAGTTTCTCTCGGTGTTTGTCTCGGAGTTTCTCTCGGAGTTTGTCTCGGAGTTTTTTCTGGGAGTTTCTCAGAGTTTCTCTAGGAGTTTCTCTCACCGTTTCTCAGAGTTTCTCTCACAGTTTCTCTTGGCGATTCACAGAGATTCCTTCAGAGTTTCTTTCAGAGTTTCTTTCGGAGTTTCTTTCGGAGTTTCTCTCAGAGTTTCTCTTGGAGTTTCTCTTGGAGTTTCTGTTGGAGTTTCTCTCGTAGTTTCTCTCGTAGTTTCTCTCATAGTTTCTCTCAGAGTTTCTCTCAGAGTTTTTTCTGGGAGTTTCTCAGAGGTCCTCTCGGAGTTTCTCTCTGAGTTTCTCTCGGAGTTTCTCTCGGTGTTTGTCTCGGAGTTTCTCTCGGAGTTTGTCTCGGAGTATTTTCTGGGAGTTTCTCAGAGTTTCTCTCGGAGTTTCTCTCACCGTTTCTCAGAGTTTCTCTCGCAGTTTCTCTTGGCGATTCACAGAGATTCCTTCAGAGTTTCTTTCAGAGTTTCTTTCGGAGTTTCTTTCGGAGTTTCTCTCGGAGTTTCTCTCGGAGTTGCTCTCGGAGTTGTTCTCGGAGTTCTTCTTGATGTTCCTCTCGGAGTTCTTTTCAGAGTTTCTCTCGGAGTTTCTCTCGGAGATTCTCTCGGAGTTTCTCTCCGAGTTTCTCTCCGAGTTTCTCTCCGAGTTTCACTCCGAGTTTCTCTCCGAGGTTCTCTCCGAGTTTCTCTCCGAGTTTCTCTCGGAGTTTCTCTCAGAGTTTCTCAGAGGACTCGCGGAGTTTCTCATTGTTTCTCTCAGAGTTTCTCTCAGAATTTCTTGAAGTTTCTCTCTGAGTTTCTCTCCGAGTTTCTCTCGGAGATTTTCTCGCAGTTTCTCTCAGAGTTCCTCTCGGAGTTTCTCAGAGTTTCTGTTGGAGCTTCTCAGACTTTGTCTCGGAGTTTCTCTCGTAGTTTCTCTCGGAGTTCCTCTCAGAGGTTCTCTCGTAGTTTCTCGCGGAGTATCTCTCAGAGGTTCTCTCGTAGTTTCTCTCGTAGTTTCTCTCGGAGTTCCTCTCGGAGTTCCTCTCGGAGTTCCTCTCGGAGTTCCTCTCGGAGTTCCTCTCGGAGTTCCTCTCAGAGGTTCTCTCGTAGTTTCTCGCGGAGTTTCTCTCAGAGGTTCTCTCGTAGTTTCTCTCGTAGTTTCTCTCGGAGTTTCTCTCGGAGTTTCTTTCGGAGATTCTCTCGGAGATTCTCTCGGAGATTCTCTCGGAGTTTCTCTCGGAGTTTCTCGCGGAGTTTCTCGCGGAGTTTCTCGCGGAGTTTCTCTCGGAGTTTCTCTCGGAGTTTCTCTCAGAGTTTCTCTCAGAGTTTCTCTCGTAGTTTCTCTCGGAGTTTCTCAGAATTTATCTTGGAGCTTCTCAGAGTTTCTCTCAGAGTTTCTTTCGGAGTTTCTCTCAGAGTTTCTCTCAGAGTTTCTCTTGGAGTTTCTGTTGGAGTTTCTCTCGTAGTTTCTCTCGTAGTTTCTCTCATAGTTTCTCTCATAGTTTCTCTCATAGTTTCTCTCAGAGTTTTTTCTGGGAGTTTCTCAGAGGTCCTCTTGGAGTTTCTCTCTGAGTTTCTCTCGGAGTTTCTCTCGGTGTTTGTCTCGGAGTTTCTCTCGGAGTTTCTCTCGGAGTTCCTCTTGGAGTTTCTCTCGGAGTTCCTCTTGGAGTTTCTCAGAGTTTCAGTTGGAGGTTCTCAGACTTTCTCTCGGAGTTTCTCTCGGAGTTTCTCTCGGAGTTTCTCAGAATATATCTTGGAGCTTCTCAGATTTTCTCTCAGAGTTTCTCTCGGAGGTTCTCTCGGAGATTCTCTCAGAATTTTTTCTGGGAGTTTCTCAGAGTTCCACTCGGAGTTTCTCTCGGAGTTTCTCTCGGAGATTCTCTCGGAGATTCTCTCGTAGTTTCTCTTGCAGTTTCTCTGGCTGTTTCGCAGAATTTCTCTCAGGGCTTCTCTCAGAGTTTCACTTAGGGTTTCTCTTAGGGTTTCTCTCGGAGATCCTCAGAGTTTCTCAGAATTTCTCTCCGAGTTTCTCTCGGAGATTGACTCAGAGTTTCTCTCAGAGTTTATCATGGTGCTTCTCAGAGTTTCTCTCAGAGTTTCTGTTGGAGTTTCTCTCGGAGTTTCTCTCATTGTTTCTCTTCGAGTTCCTCTCGGAGTTCTTTTCAGAGTTTCTCTCGGAGTTTCTCTCGGAGTTGCTCTCAGAGTTGTTCTCGGAGTTCCTCTCGGAGTTCTTCTCGGTGTACCTCTCGGAGTTCTTTTCAGAGTTTCTCTCGGATTTTCTCTCGGAGATTCTCTCGGAGTTTCTCTCCGAGTTTCTCTCCGAGTTTCTCTCCGAGTTTCTCTCCGAGTTTCTCTCCGAGGTTCTCTCCGAGGTTCTCTCCGAGTTTCTCTCCGAGTTTCTCTCCGAGTTTCTCTCGGAGTTTCTCTCAGAGTTTCTCAGAGTTTCTCTTGGCGTTTCTCTCGTAGTTTCTCGCAGAGTTTCTCAGAGGACTCGCGGAGTTTCTCATTGTTTCTCTCAGAGTTTCTCTCAGAGTTTCTCTCAGAATTTCTTGAAGTTTCTCTCTGAGTTTCTCTCCGAGTTTCTCTCGGAGATTTTCTCGCAGTTTCTCTCAGAGTTCCTCTCGGAGTTTCTCAGAGTTTCTGTTGGAGCTTCTCAGACTTTGTCTCGGAGTTTCTCTCGTAGTTTCTCTCGTAGTTTCTCTTGGAGTTCCTCTCGGAGTTCCTCTCGGAGTTCTTTTCAGAGTTTCTCTCGGAGTTTCTCTCGGAGTTTCTCTCGGAGTTTCTCTCGGAGTTTCTCTCGGAGTTCCTCTCGCAGTTCCTCTTGCAGCTTCTCTTGGACTTTCTCTCAGAGTTTCTCTCAGAGTTTATCAGAATTTCTCTCAGAGTTTCTCTTGGCGTTTCTCTCGTAGTTTCTCGCAGAGTTTCTCAGAGGACTCGCGGAGTTTCTCATTGTTTCTCTCCGAGTTTCTCTCGGAGATTCTCAGAGTTTCTCAGAATTGCTCTCTCAGTTTCTCTCAGAGTTTCTCTCAGAGCTTCTCTCAGAGTTTCTCTGGGAGTTTCTCAGAATTTCTCTTGGAGCTTCTCAGATTTTCTCTTGGAGTTTCTCTCAGAGTTTCTCTCAGAGTTTCTCTCAGAGTTTCTCTCAGAGTTTCTGTCGGACTTTCTCTCGGAGTATCTCTCGGAGTATCTCTCGGAGTTTCTCTCGGAGATTCTCTCGGAGATTCTCTCGGAGATTCTCTCATAGCTTCTCCTGGAGTTTCTCCTGGAGTTTCTCTCGGAGATTCTCTCGGAGATTCTCTCGGAGATTCTCTCAGAGTTTCTCTCCGAGTTCCTCTCGGAGTTTCTCAGAGTTTCTGTTGGAGCTTCTCAGAGTTCCTCTTCGAGTTTCTCTTGCAGTTTCTCTCGCTGGTTCGCAGAATTTCTCTCAGAGTTTCTCTTAGCGTTTCTCTCAGGGTTTCTCTCGGAGATACTCAGAGTTTCTCACAATTTCTCTCCGAGTTTCTCTCAGAGATTCTCTCAGAGTTTCTCTCGGAGTTTCCCTTGGAGCTTCTCAGAATTTCTCTAGGAGTTTCTCTCGCTGTTTCGCAGTTTCTCTCAGAGTTTCTCTTCGGGTTTCTCTCGGAGATTCTCAGAGTTTGACAGGATTTCTCTCTGAGGTTCTCTCGTAGATTGTCTCAGAATTTCTCTCAGAGTTTCTCACAGAGTACCTCTCGGAGTTTCTTTCAGAGTTTCTTTCGGAGTTTGTCTCGGACTTTCCCTCGGAGTTTCTTTCAGAGTTTCTCTCGCAGTTTCTCTCGGAGTTTCTTTCAGAGTTTCTTTCAGAGTTTCTTTCAGAGTTTCTTTCAGAGTTTCTTTCAGAGTTTCTCTCGGAGTTTCTCTCGGAGTTTCTCTCGGAGTTTCTCTCGGACTTTCTCTCGGAGTTTCTTTCAGAGTTTCTTTCGGAGTTTCTCTCGGACTTTCCCTCAGAGTTTCTTTCAGAGTTTCTCTCGCAGTTTCTCTCGGAGTTTCTTTCAGAGTTTCTTTCAGAGTTTCTTTCAGAGTTTCTTTCAGAGTTTCTTTCAGAGTTTCTCTCGGAGTTTCTCTCGGACTTTCTCTCGGAGTTTCTTTCAGAGTTTCTTTCGGAGTTTCTCTCGGACTTTCCCTCTGAGTTTCTTTCAGAGTTTCTTTCAGAGTTTCTCTCAGAGTTTCTCTCAGAGTTTCTCTCGGAGTTTCTCTCGGAGTTTCTCTCGGAGTTTCTCTCGGAGTTTCTCTCGGAGTTTCTCTCGGAGTTTCTCTTGGAGTTGCTCTCGGAGGTCCTCTCAGAGTTCTTTTCAGAGTTTCTCTCGGAGTTTCTCTCGGAGTTGCTCTCGGAGTTGTTCTCGGAGTTCTTCTCGATGTTCCTCTCGGAGTTCTTTTCAGAGTTTCTCTCGGAGTTTCTCTCGGAGATTCTCTCGGAGTTTCTCTCCGAGTTTCTCTCCGAGTTTCTCTCCGAGTTTCTCTCCGAGTTTCACTCCGAGTTTCTCTCCGAGTTTCTCTCCGAGGTTCTCTCCGAGTTTCTCTCGGAGTTTCTCTCGGAGTTTCTCTCGGAGTTTCTCTCGGAGTTTCTCTCGGAGTTTCTCTCAGAGTTTCTCAGAGGACTCGCGGAGTTTCTCATTGTTTCTCTCAGAGTTTCTCTCAGAATTTCTTGAAGTTTCTCTCTGAGTTTCTCTCAGAATTTCTTGAAGTTTCTCTCTGAGTTTCTCTCCGAGTTTCACTCGGAGATTTTCTCGCAGTTTCTCTCAGAGTTCCTCTCGGAGTTTCTCAGAGTTTCTGTTGGAGCTTCTCATACTTTGTCTCGGAGTTTCTCTCGTAGTTTCTCTCGGAGTTCCTCTTGGAGTTCCTCTCGGAGTTCCTCTCGGAGTTCTTTTCAGAGTTTCTCTTGGAGTTTCTCTCGGAGTTTTCTTGGAGCTTCTCTCGTAGTTTCTCTTGCAGTTTCTCTGGCTGTTTTGCAGAGTTTCTCTCAGAGCTTCTCTCAGAGTTTTTCTTAGGGTTTCTCTTAGGGTTTCTCTCAGAGATCCTCAGAGTTTCTCAGAATTTCTCTCCGAGTTTCTCTCGGAGATTCTCTCAGAATTTCTCTCAGAGTTTCTCACAGAGTTCCTCTCCGGGTTTCTTTCAGAGTTTCTTTCAGAGTTTCTATCGGAGTTTCCCTTGTAGTTTCTCAGAATTTCTCTTGGAGTTTCTATCGCTGTTTCGCAGTTTCTCTGAGTTTCTCTTAGCGTTTCTCTTAGGGTTTGTCTTGGAGATTCTCAGAGTTTCTCAGAATTTATTCTCAGAGTTTATTTCGGAGTTTCTCTCGGAGTTTCTCTCGGAGTTTCTCTCGGAGTTTCTCTCGGAGTTTCTCTCGATGTTTCTCTCGGAGTTTCTCTTGCAGTTTCTCTCGCAGTTCCTCTCGCAGTTCCTCTTGCAGCTTCTCTTGGACTTTCTCTCAGAGTTTCTCTCAGAGTTTCTCAGAATTTCTCTCAGAGTTTCTCTTGGCGTTTCTCTCATAGTTTCTCGCAGAGTTTCTCAGAGAACTCGCGGAGTTTCTCATTGTTTCTCTCCAAGTTTCTCTCCGAGTTTCTCTCGGAGATTCTCAGAGTTTCTCAGAATTGCTCTCTCAGTTTCTCTCAGAGTTTCTCTCAGAGTTTCTCTCAGAGTTTCTCTGGGAGTTTCTCAGAATTTCTCTTGGAGCTTCTCAGATTTTCTCTTGGAGTTTCTCTCAGAGTTTCTCTCAGAGTTTCTCTCAGAGTTTCTGTCGGACTTTCTCTCGGAGTATCTCTCGGAGTATCTCTCGGAGTTTCTCTCGGAGATTCTCTCAGAGATTCTCTCGGAGATTCTCTCATAGCTTCTCCTGGAGTTTCTCCCGGAGTTTCTCTCGGAGATTCTCTCGGAGATTCTCTCGGAGATTCTCTCGGAGATTCTCTCGGAGTTTCTCTCCGAGTTCCTCTCGGAGTTTCTCAGAGTTTCTGTTGGAGCTTCTCAGAGTTCCTCTTCGAGTTTCTCTTGCAGTTTCTCTTGGAGATTCTCTTGGCGTTACTCTCGGAGTTTCTCTCGGAGTTCCTCTCGGAGTTCCTCTCGGAGTTCCTCTCGTAGTTGCGCTCTTAGTTTCTCTCGTAGTTTCTCCCGGAGTTTCTCTCGGAGTTTCTCTCGGAGTTTCTCAGAGTTTCTCTTGCAGTTTCTCTCGCTGGTTCGCAGAATTTCTCTCAGAGTTTCTCTTAGCGTTTCTCTTAGGGTTTCTCTCGGAGATACTCAGAGTTTCTCACAATTTCTCTCCGAGTTTCTCTCGGAGATTCTCTCAGAGTTTCTCTCGGAGTTTCCCTTGGAGCTTCTCAGAATTTCTCTAGGAGTTTCTCTCGCTGTTTCGCAGTTTCTCTCAGAGTTTCTCTTCGGGTTTCTCTCGGAGATTCTCAGAGTTTGACAGGATTTCTCTCTGAGGTTCTCTCGTAGATTGTCTCAGAATTTCTCTCAGAGTTTCTCACAGAGTACCTCTCGGAGTTTCTTTCAGAGTTTCTCTCAGAGTTTCTCTCGCAGTTTCTCTCGGAGTTTCTTTCAGAGTTTCTTTCAGAGTTTCTTTCAGAGATTCTTTCAGAGTTTCTCTCGGAGTTTCTCTCGGAGTTTCTCTCGGACTTTCTCTCGGAGTTTCTTTCAGAGTTTCTCTCGCAGTTTCTCTCGGAGTTTCTTTCAGAGTTTCTTTCAGAGTTTCTTTCAGAGTTTCTTTCAGAGTTTCTTTCAGAGTTTCTCTCAGAGTTTCTCTCGGAGTTACTCTCGGAGTTTCTCTCGGAGTTTCTCTCGGAGTTTCTCTCGGAGTTCCTCTTGGAGTTTCTCTCGGAGTTCCTCTTGGAGTTTCTCAGAGTTTCAGTTGGAGGTTCTCAGACTTTCTCTCAGAGTTTCTCTCGGAGTTTCTCTCGGAGTTTCTCTTGGAGTTGCTCTCGGAGGTCCTCTCAGAGTTCCTCTCGGATTTCCTCTCGGAGTTCCTCTCGGAGTTCTTTTCAGAGTTTCTCTCGGAGTTTCTCTCGGAGATTCTCTCGGAGTTTCTCTCCGAGTTTCTCTCCGAGTTTCTCTCCGAGTTTCTCTCCGAGTTTCTCTCCGAGTTTCACTCCGAGTTTCTCTCCGAGGTTCTCTCCGAGTTTCTCTCCGAGGTTCTCTCGGAGTTTCTCTCAGAGTTTCTCAGAATTTCTCTCAGAGTTTCTCTTGGCGTTTCTCTCGTAGTTTCTCGCAGAGTTTCTCAGAGGACTCGCGGAGTTTCTCATTGTTTCTCTCAGAGTTTCTCTCACAGTTTCTCTCAGAGTTTCTCTCAGAATTTCTTGAAGTTTCTCTCTGAGTTTCTCTCCGAGTTTCTCTCGGAGATTTTCTCGCAGTTTCTCTCAGAGTTCCTCTCGGAGTTTCTCAGAGTTTCTGTTGGAGCTTCTCATACTTTGTCTCGGAGTTTCTCTCGTAGTTTCTCTCGGAGTTCCTCTTGGAGTTCCTCTCGGAGTTCCTCTCGGAGTTCTTTTCAGAGTTTCTCTTGGAGTTTCTCTCGGAGTTTTCTTGGAGCTTCTCTCGTAGTTTCTCTTGCAGTTTCTCTGGCTGTTTTGCAGAGTTTCTCTCAGAGCTTCTCTCAGAGTTTTTCTTAGGGTTTCTCTTAGGGTTTCTCTCAGAGATCCTCAGAGTTTCTCAGAATTTCTCTCCGAGTTTCTCTCGGAGATTCTCTCAGAATTTCTCTCAGAGCTTCTCACAGAGTTCCTCTCCGGGTTTCTTTCAGAGTTTCTTTCAGAGTTTCTATCGGAGTTTCCCTTGTAGTTTCTCAGAATTTCTCTTGGAGTTTCTATCGCTGTTTCGCAGTTTCTCTGAGTTTCTCTTAGCGTTTCTCTTAGGGTTTGTCTTGGAGATTCTCAGAGTTTCTCAGAATTTATTCTCAGAGTTTATTTCGGAGTTTCTCTCGGAGTTTCTCTCGGAGTTTCTCTCGGAGTTTCTCTCGGAGTTTCTCTCGATGTTTCTCTCGGAGTTTCTCTTGCAGTTTC
Organism: Cetorhinus maximus; assembly: GCF_964194155.1. Classification (NCBI taxonomy): domain Eukaryota; kingdom Metazoa; phylum Chordata; class Chondrichthyes; order Lamniformes; family Cetorhinidae; genus Cetorhinus; species Cetorhinus maximus. Next base: position 11,838 of record NW_027599025.1, on the reverse strand, counting down.
TCTCGCAGTTCCTCTCGCAGTTCCTCTTGAAGCTTCTCTTGGACTTTCTCTCAGAGTTTCTCTCAGAGTTTCTCAGAATTTCTCTCAGAGTTTCTCTTGGCGTTTCTCTCATAGTTTCTCGCAGAGTTTCTCAGAGAACTCGCGGAGTTTCTCATTGTTTCTCTCTGAGTTTCTCTCGGAGATTCTCAGAGTTTCTCAGAATTGCTCTCTCAGTTTCTCTCAGAGTTTCTCTCAGAGTTTCTCTCAGAGTTTCTCTGGGAGTTTCTCAGAATTTCTCTTGGAGCTTCTCAGATTTTCTCTTGGAGTTTCTCTCAGAGTTTCTCTCAGAGTTCCTCTCAGAGTTTCTGTCGGACTTACTCTCGGAGTTTCTCTCGGAGATTCTCTCGGAGTTTCTCTCGGATTTCCTCTCGGAGTTTCTCAGAGTTTCTGTTGGAGCTTCTCAGGGTTTCTCTCAGAGTTTCTCTGAGAGTTTCTCAGAGTTTTTAGTGCAGCTTTTCAGAGTTTCTCTTGGAGTTTCTCTTGGAGTTTCTGTTGGAGTTTCTCTCGTAGTTTCTCTCGTAGTTTCTCTCATAGTTTCTCTCATAGTTTCTCTCAGCGTTTTTTCTGGGAGTTTCTCAGAGGTCCTCTCGGAGTTTCTCTCTGAGTTTCTCTCTGAGTTTCTCTCGAAGTTTCTCTCGGAGTTTCTCTCGGTGTTTGTCTCGGAGTTTCTCTCGGAGTTTGTCTCGGAGTTTTTTCTGGGAGTTTCTCAGAGTTTCTCTAGGAGTTTCTCTCACCGTTTCTCAGAGTTTCTCTCACAGTTTCTCTTGGCGATTCACAGAGATTCCTTCAGAGTTTCTTTCAGAGTTTCTTTCGGAGTTTCTTTCGGAGTTTCTCTCAGAGTTTCTCTTGGAGTTTCTCTTGGAGTTTCTGTTGGAGTTTCTCTCGTAGTTTCTCTCGTAGTTTCTCTCATAGTTTCTCTCAGAGTTTCTCTCAGAGTTTTTTCTGGGAGTTTCTCAGAGGTCCTCTCGGAGTTTCTCTCTGAGTTTCTCTCGGAGTTTCTCTCGGTGTTTGTCTCGGAGTTTCTCTCGGAGTTTGTCTCGGAGTATTTTCTGGGAGTTTCTCAGAGTTTCTCTCGGAGTTTCTCTCACCGTTTCTCAGAGTTTCTCTCGCAGTTTCTCTTGGCGATTCACAGAGATTCCTTCAGAGTTTCTTTCAGAGTTTCTTTCGGAGTTTCTTTCGGAGTTTCTCTCGGAGTTTCTCTCGGAGTTGCTCTCGGAGTTGTTCTCGGAGTTCTTCTTGATGTTCCTCTCGGAGTTCTTTTCAGAGTTTCTCTCGGAGTTTCTCTCGGAGATTCTCTCCGAGTTTCTCTCCGAGTTTCTCTCCGAGTTTCTCTCCGAGTTTCTCTCCGAGTTTCACTCCGAGTTTCTCTCCGAGGTTCTCTCCGAGTTTCTCTCCGAGTTTCTCTTGGAGTTTCTCTCAGAGTTTCTCAGAGGACTCGCGGAGTTTCTCATTGTTTCTCTCAGAGTTTCTCTCAGAATTTCTCGCAGTTTCTCTCAGAGTTCCTCTCGGAGTTTCTCAGAGTTTCTGTTGGAGCTTCTCAGACTTTGTCTCGGAGTTTCGCTCGTAGTTTCTCTCGGAGTTCCTCTCAGAGGTTCTCTCGTAGTTTCTCGCGGAGTATCTCTCAGAGGTTCTCTCGTAGTTTCTCTCGTAGTTTCTCTCGGAGTTCCTCTCGGAGTTCCTCTCGGAGTTCCTCTCGGAGTTCCTCTCGGAGTTCCTCTCGGAGTTCCTCTCGGAGTTCCTCTCGGAGTTCCTCTCGGAGTTCCTCTCAGAGGTTCTCTCGTAGTTTCTCGCGGAGTTTCTCTCAGAGGTTCTCTCGTAGTTTCTCTCGTAGTTTCTCTCGGAGTTTCTCTCGGAGTTTCTTTCGGAGATTCTCTCGGAGATTCTCTCGGAGATTCTCTCGGAGTTTCTCTCGGAGTTTCTCGCGGAGTTTCTCGCGGAGTTTCTCGCGGAGTTTCTCTCGGAGTTTCTCTCAGAGTTTCTCTCAGAGTTTCTCTCAGAGTTTCTCTCGTAGTTTCTCTCGGAGTTTCTCAGAATTTATCTTGGAGCTTCTCAGAGTTTCTCTCAGAGTTTCTTTCGGAGTTTCTCTCAGAGTTTCTCTTGGAGTTTCTCTTGGAGTTTCTGTTGGAGTTTCTCTCGTAGTTTCTCTCGTAGTTTCTCTCATAGTTTCTCTCATAGTTTCTCTCATAGTTTCTCTCAGAGTTTTTTCTGGGAGTTTCTCAGAGGACGTCTTGGAGTTTCTCTCTGAGTTTCTCTCGGAGTTTCTCTCGGTGTTTGTCTCGGAGTTTCTCTCGGAGTTTCTCTCGGAGTTCCTCTTGGAGTTTCTCTCGGAGTTCCTCTTGGAGTTTCTCAGAGTTTCAGTTGGAGGTTCTCAGACTTTCTCTCGGAGTTTCTCTCGGAGTTTCTCTCGGAGTTTCTCAGAATATATCTTGGAGCTTCTCAGATTTTCTCTCAGAGTTTCTCTCGGAGGTTCTCTCGGAGATTCTCTCAGAATTTTTTCTGGGAGTTTCTCAGAGTTCCACTCGGAGTTTCTCTCGGAGTTTCTCTCAGAGGTTCTCTCGTAGTTTCTCTCGTAGTTTCTCTCGGAGTTTCTCTCGGAGTTTCTCTCGGAGTTTCTCTCGGAGTTTCTCTCGGAGTTTCTCTCGGAGATTCTCTCGGAGATTCTCTCGTAGTTTCTCTTGCAGTTTCTCTGGCTGTTTCGCAGAATTTCTCTCAGGGCTTCTCTCAGAGTTTCACTTAGGGTTTCTCTTAGGGTTTCTCTCGGAGATCCTCAGAGTTTCTCAGAATTTCTCTCCGAGTTTCTCTCGGAGATTGACTCAGAGTTTCTCTCAGAGTTTATCATGGTGCTTCTCAGAGTTTCTCTCAGAGTTTCTGTTGGAGTTTCTCTCGGAGTTTCTCTCATTGTTTCTCTTCGAGTTTCTCTCGGAGTTTCTTTCAGAGTTTCTCTCGGAGTTTCTCTCGGAGTTTCTCTCGGAGTTCCTCTCGGAGTTTCAGTTGGAGGTTCTCAGACTTTCTCTCGGAGTTTCTCTCGTAGTTTCTCTCGGAGTTTCTCTTGGAGTTGCTCTCGGAGGTCCTCTCAGAGTTCCTCTCGGATTTCCTCTCGGAGTTCCTCTCGGAGTTCTTTTCAGAGTTTCTCTCGGAGTTTCTCTCGGAGTTGCTCTCAGAGTTGTTCTCGGAGTTCCTCTCGGAGTTCTTCTCGGTGTACCTCTCGGAGTTCTTTTCAGAGTTTCTCTCGGATTTTCTCTCGGAGATTCTCTCGGAGTTTCTCTCCGAGTCTCTCTCCGAGTTTCTCTCCGAGTTTCTCTCCGAGTTTCTCTCCGAGGTTCTCTCCGAGGTTCTCTCCGAGTTTCTCTCCGAGTTTCTCTCCGAGTTTCTCTCCGAGTTTCTCTCGGAGTTTCTCTCAGAGTTTCTCAGAGTTTCTCTTGGCGTTTCTCTCGTAGTTTCTCGCAGAGTTTCTCAGAGGACTCGCGGAGTTTCTCATTGTTTCTCTCAGAGTTTCTCTCAGAGTTTCTCTCAGAATTTCTTGAAGTTTCTCTCTGAGTTTCTCTCCGAGTTTCTCTCGGAGATTTTCTCGCAGTTTCTCTCAGAGTTCCTCTCGGAGTTTCTCAGAGTTTCTGTTGGAGCTTCTCAGACTTTGTCTCGGAGTTTCTCTCGTAGTTTCTCTCGTAGTTTCTCTTGGAGTTCCTCTCGGAGTTCCTCTCGGAGTTCTTTTCAGAGTTTCTCTCGGAGTTTCTCTCGGAGTTTCTCTCGGAGTTTCTCTCGGAGTTTCTCTCGGAGTTCCTCTCGCAGTTCCTCTTGCAGCTTCTCTTGGACTTTCTCTCAGAGTTTCTCTCAGAGTTTATCAGAATTTCTCTCAGAGTTTCTCTTGGCGTTTCTCTCGTAGTTTCTCCCAGAGTTTCTCAGAGGACTCGCGGAGTTTCTCATTGTTTCTCTCCGAGTTTCTCTCGGAGATTCTCAGAGTTTCTCAGAATTGCTCTCTCAGTTTCTCTCAGAGTTTCTCTCAGAGCTTCTCTCAGAGTTTCTCTGGGAGTTTCTCAGAATTTCTCTTGGAGCTTCTCAGATTTTCTCTTGGAGTTTCTCTCAGAGTTTCTCTCAGAGTTTCTCTCAGAGTTTCTGTCGGACTTTCTCTCGGAGTATCTCTCGGAGTATCTCTCGGAGTTTCTCTCGGAGATTCTCTCGGAGATTCTCTCGGAGATTCTCTCATAGCTTCTCCTGGAGTTTCTCCTGGAGTTTCTCTCGGAGATTCTCTCGGAGATTCTCTCGGAGATTCTCTCAGAGTTTCTCTCCGAGTTCCTCTCGGAGTTTCTCAGAGTTTCTGTTGGAGCTTCTCAGAGTTCCTCTTCGAGTTTCTCTTGCAGTTTCTCTCGCTGGTTCGCAGAATTTCTCTCAGAGTTTCTCTTAGCGTTTCTCTCAGGGTTTCTCTCGGAGATACTCAGAGTTTCTCACAATTTCTCTCCGAGTTTCTCTCGGAGATTCTCTCAGAGTTTCTCTCGGAGTTTCCCTTGGAGCTTCTCAGAATTTCTCTAGGAGTTTCTCTCGCTGTTTCGCAGTTTCTCTCAGAGTTTCTCTTCGGGTTTCTCTCGGAGATTCTCAGAGTTTGACAGGATTTCTCTCTGAGGTTCTCTCGTAGATTGTCTCAGAATTTCTCTCAGAGTTTCTCACAGAGTACCTCTCGGAGTTTCTTTCAGAGTTTCTTTCGGAGTTTGTCTCGGACTTTCCCTCGGAGTTTCTTTCAGAGTTTCTCTCGCAGTTTCTCTCGGAGTTTCTCTCGCAGTTTCTTTCAGAGTTTCTTTCAGAGTTTCTTTCAGAGTTTCTTTCAGAGTTTCTTTCAGAGTTTCTTTCAGAGTTTCTTTCGGAGTTTCTCTCGGAGTTTCTCTCGGAGTTTCTCTCGGAGTTTCTCTCGGACTTTCTCTCGGACTTTCTTTCAGAGTTTCTTTCGGAGTTTCTCTCGGACTTTCCCTCAGAGTTTCTTTCAGAGTTTCTCTCGCAGTTTCTCTCGGAGTTTCTTTCAGAGTTTCTTTCAGAGTTTCTTTCAGAGTTTCTTTCAGAGTTTCTCTCGGAGTTTCTCTCGGACTTTCTCTCGGAGTTTCTTTCAGAGTTTCTTTCGGAGTTTCTCTCGGACTTTCCCTCTGAGTTTCTTTCAGAGTTTCTCTCGCAGTTTCTCTCGGAGTTTCTTTCAGAGTTTCTTTCAGAGTTTCTTTCAGAGTTTCGTGCAGAGTTTCTTTCAGAGTTTCTTTCAGAGTTTCTCTCGGAGTTTCTCTCGGAGTTTCTCTCGGACTTTCTCTCGGAGTTTCTTTCAGAGTTTCTCTCGGAGTTTCTCTCGGAGTTTCTTTCAGAGTTTCTCTCGCAGTTTCTCTCGGAGTTTCTTTCAGAGTTTCTTTCAGAGTTTCTCTCGGAGTTTCTCTCGGAGTTTCTCTCGGAGTTTCTCTCGGAGTTTCTCTCGGAGTTTCTCTCGGAGTTTCTCTCGGAGTTTCTCTCGGAGTTTCTCTTGGAGTTGCTCTCGGAGGTCCTCTCGGAGGTCCTCTCAGAGTTCTTTTCAGAGTTTCTCTCGGAGTTTCTCTCGGAGTTGCTCTCGGAGTTGTTCTCGGAGTTCTTCTCGATGTTCCTCTCGGAGTTCTTTTCAGAGTTTCTCTCGGAGTTTCTCTCGGAGATTCTCTCGGAGTTTCTCTCCGAGTTTCTCTCCGAGTTTCTCTCCGAGTTTCTCTCCGAGTTTCACTCCGAGTTTCTCTCCGAGGTTCTCTCCGAGTTTCTCTCAGAGTTTCTCTCGGAGTTTCTCTCGGAGTTTCTCTCGGAGTTTCTCTCGGAGTTTCTCTCAGAGTTTCTCAGAGGACTCGCGGAGTTTCTCATTGTTTCTCTCAGAGTTTCTCTCAGAATTTCTTGAAGTTTCTCTCTGAGTTTCTCTCAGAATTTCTTGAAGTTTCTCTCTGAGTTTCTCTCCGAGTTTCACTCGGAGATTTTCTCGCAGTTTCTCTCAGAGTTCCTCTCGGAGTTTCTCAGAGTTTCTGTTGGAGCTTCTCAGACTTTGTCTCGGAGTTTCTCTCGTAGTTTCTCTCGGAGTTCCTCTTGGAGTTCCTCTCGGAGTTCCTCTCGGAGTTCTTTTCAGAGTTTCTCTTGGAGTTTCTCTCGGAGTTTTCTTGGAGCTTCTCTCGTAGTTTCTCTTGCAGTTTCTCTGGCTGTTTTGCAGAGTTTCTCTCAGAGCTTCTCTCAGAGTTTTTCTTAGGGTTTCTCTTAGGGTTTCTCTCAGAGATCCTCAGAGTTTCTCAGAATTTCTCTCCGAGTTTCTCTCGGAGATTCTCTCTGAATTTCTCTCAGAGTTTCTCACAGAGTTCCTCTCCGGGTTTCTTTCAGAGTTTCTTTCAGAGTTTCTATCGGAGTTTCCCTTGTAGTTTCTCAGAATTTCTCTTGGAGTTTCTATCGCTGTTTCGCAGTTTCTCTGAGTTTCTCTTAGCGTTTCTCTTAGGGTTTGTCTTGGAGATTCTCAGAGTTTCTCAGAATTTATTCTCAGAGTTTATTTCGGAGTTTCTCTCGGAGTTTCTCTCGGAGTTTCTCTCGGAGTTTCTCTCGGAGTTTCTCTCGATGTTTCTCTCGGAGTTTCTCTTGCAGTTTCTCTCGCAGTTCCTCTCGCAGTTCCTCTTGCAGCTTCTCTTGGACTTTCTCTCAGAGTTTCTCTCAGAGTTTCTCAGAATTTCTCTCAGAGTTTCTCTTGGCGTTTCTCTCATAGTTTCTCGCAGAGTTTCTCAGAGAACTCGCGGAGTTTCTCATTGTTTCTCTCCAAGTTTCTCTCCGAGTTTCTCTCGGAGATTCTCAGAGTTTCTCAGAATTGCTCTCTCAGTTTCTCTCAGAGTTTCTCTCAGAGTTTCTCTCAGAGTTTCTCTGGGAGTTTCTCAGAATTTCTCTTGGAGCTTCTCAGATTTTCTCTTGGAGTTTCTCTCAGAGTTTCTCTCAGAGTTTCTCTCAGAGTTTCTGTCGGACTTTCTCTCGGAGTATCTCTCGGAGTATCTCTCGGAGTTTCTCTCGGAGATTCTCTCAGAGATTCTCTCGGAGATTCTCTCATAGCTTCTCCTGGAGTTTCTCCCGGAGTTTCTCTCGGAGATTCTCTCGGAGATTCTCTCGGAGATTCTCTCGGAGATTCTCTCGGAGTTTCTCTCCGAGTTCCTCTCGGAGTTTCTCAGAGTTTCTGTTGGAGCTTCTCAGAGTTCCTCTTCGAGTTTCTCTTGCAGTTTCTCTTGGAGATTCTCTTGGCGTTACTCTCGGAGTTTCTCTCGGAGTTTCTCTCGGAGTTCCTCTCGGAGTTCCTCTCGGAGTTCCTCTCGTAGTTGCGCTCTTAGTTTCTCTCGTAGTTTCTCCCGGAGTTTCTCTCGGAGTTTCTCTCGGAGTTTCTCAGAGTTTCTCTTGCAGTTTCTCTCGCTGGTTCGCAGAATTTCTCTCAGAGTTTCTCTTAGCGTTTCTCTTAGGGTTTCTCTCGGAGATACTCAGAGTTTCTCACAATTTCTCTCCGAGTTTCTCTCGGAGATTCTCTCAGAGTTTCTCTCGGAGTTTCCCTTGGAGCTTCTCAGAATTTCTCTAGGAGTTTCTCTCGCTGTTTCGCAGTTTCTCTCAGAGTTTCTCTTCGGGTTTCTCTCGGAGATTCTCAGAGTTTGACAGGATTTCTCTCTGAGGTTCTCTCGTAGATTGTCTCAGAATTTCTCTCAGAGTTTCTCACAGAGTACCTCTCGGAGTTTCTTTCAGAGTTTCTCTCAGAGTTTCTCTCGCAGTTTCTCTCGGAGTTTCTTTCAGAGTTTCTTTCAGAGTTTCTTTCAGAGATTCTTTCAGAGTTTCTCTCGGAGTTTCTCTCGGAGTTTCTCTCGGACTTTCTCTCGGAGTTTCTCTCGGAGTTACTCTCGGAGTTTCTCTCGGAGTTTCTCTCGGAGTTTCTCTCGGAGTTCCTCTTGGAGTTTCTCTCGGAGTTTCTCAGAGTTTCAGTTGGAGGTTCTCAGACTTTCTCTCAGAGTTTCTCTCGGAGTTTCTCTCGGAGTTTCTCTTGGAGTTGCTCTCGGAGGTCCTCTCAGAGTTCCTCTCGGAGTTCCTCTCGGAGTTCTTTTCAGAGTTTCTCTCGGAGTTTCTCTCGGAGATTCTCTCGGAGTTTCTCTCCGAGTTTCTCTCCGAGTTTCTCTCCGAGTTTCTCTCCGAGTTTCACTCCGAGTTTCTCTCCGAGGTTCTCTCCGAGTTTCTCTCCGAGTTTCTCTCGGAGTTTCTCTCGGAGTTTCTCTCAGAGTTTCTCAGAATTTCTCTCAGAGTTTCTCTTGGCGTTTCTCTCGTAGTTTCTCGCAGAGTTTCTCAGAGGACTCGCGGAGTTTCTCATTGTTTCTCTCAGAGTTTCTCTCACAGTTTCTCTCAGAGTTTCTCTCAGAATTTCTTGAAGTTTCTCTCTGAGTTTCTCTCCGAGTTTCTCTCGGAGATTTTCTCGCAGTTTCTCTCAGAGTTCCTCTCGGAGTTTCTCAGAGTTTCTGTTGGAGCTTCTCATACTTTGTCTCGGAGTTTCTCTCGTAGTTTCTCTCGGAGTTCCTCTTGGAGTTCCTCTCGGAGTTCCTCTCGGAGTTCTTTTCAGAGTTTCTCTTGGAGTTTCTCTCGGAGTTTTCTTGGAGCTTCTCTCGTAGTTTCTCTTGCAGTTTCTCTGGCTGTTTTGCAGAGTTTCTCTCAGAGCTTCTCTCAGAGTTTTTCTTAGGGTTTCTCTTAGGGTTTCTCTCAGAGATCCTCAGAGTTTCTCAGAATTTCTCTCCGAGTTTCTCTCGGAGATTCTCTCAGAATTTCTCTCAGAGTTTCTCACAGAGTTCCTCTCCGGGTTTCTTTCAGAGTTTCTTTCAGAGTTTCTATCGGAGTTTCCCTTGTAGTTTCTCAGAATTTCTCTTGGAGTTTCTATCGCTGTTTCGCAGTTTCTCTGAGTTTCTCTTAGCGTTTCTCTTAGGGTTTGTCTTGGAGATTCTCAGAGTTTCTCAGAATTTATTCTCAGAGTTTATTTCGGAGTTTCTCTCGGAGTTTCTCTCGGAGTTTCTCTCGGAGTTTCTCTCGGAGTTTCTCTCGGAGTTTCTCTCGATGTTTCTCTCGGAGTTTCTCTTGCAGTTTCTCTCGCAGTTCCTCTCGCAGTTCCTCTTGAAGCTTCTCTTGGACTTTCTCTCAGAGTTTCTCTCAGAGTTTCTCAGAATTTCTCTCAGAGTTTCTCTTGGCGTTTCTCTCATAGTTTCTCGCAGAGTTTCTCAGAGAACTCGCGGAGTTTCTCATTGTTTCTCTCCGAGTTTCTCTCCGAGTTTCTCTCGGAGATTCTCAGAGTTTCTCAGAATTGCTCTCTCAGTTTCTCTCAGAGTTTCTCTCAGAGTTTCTCTCAGAGTTTCTCTGGGAGTTTCTCAGAATTTCTCTTGGAGCTTCTCAGATTTTCTCTTGGAGTTTCTCTCAGAGTTTCTCTCAGAGTTTCTCTCAGAGTTTCTGTCGGACTTACTCTCGGAGTTTCTCTCGGAGATTCTCTCGGAGTTTCTCTCGGATTTCCTCTCGGAGTTTCTCAGAGTTTCTGTTGGAGCTTCTCAGGGTTTCTCTCAGAGTTTCTCTGAGAGTTTCTCAGAGTTTTTAGTGCAGCTTTTCAGAGTTTCTCTTGGAGTTTCTCTTGGAGTTTCTGTTGGAGTTTCTCTCGTAGTTTCTCTCGTAGTTTCTCTCATAGTTTCTCTCATAGTTTCTCTCAGCGTTTTTTCTGGGAGTTTCTCAGAGGTCCTCTCGGAGTTTCTCTCTGAGTTTCTCTCTGAGTTTCTCTCGGAGTTTCTCTCGGAGTTTCTCTCGGTGTTTGTCTCGGAGTTTCTCTCGGAGTTTGTCTCGGAGTTTTTTCTGGGAGTTTCTCAGAGTTTCTCTAGGAGTTTCTCTCACCGTTTCTCAGAGTTTCTCTCACAGTTTCTCTTGGCGATTCACAGAGAATCCTTCAGAGTTTCTTTCAGAGTTTCTTTCGGAGTTTCTTTCGGAGTTTCTCTCAGAGTTTCTCTTGGAGTTTCTCTTGGAGTTTCTGTTGGAGTTTCTCTCGTAGTTTCTCTCGTAGTTTCTCTCATAGTTTCTCTCAGAGTTTCTCTCAGAGTTTTTTCTGGGAGTTTCTCAGAGGTCCTCTCGGAGTTTCTCTCTGAGTTTCTCTCGGAGTTTCTCTCGGTGTTTGTCTCGGAGTTTCTCTCGGAGTTTGTCTCGGAGTATTTTCTGGGAGTTTCTCAGAGTTTCTCTCGGAGTTTCTCTCACCGTTTCTCAGAGTTTCTCTCGCAGTTTCTCTTGGCGATTCACAGAGATTCCTTCAGAGTTTCTTTCAGAGTTTCTTTCGGAGTTTCTTTCGGAGTTTCTCTCGGAGTTTCTCTCGGAGTTGCTCTCGGAGTTGTTCTCGGAGTTCTTCTTGATGTTCCTCTCGGAGTTCTTTTCAGAGTTTCTCTCGGAGTTTCTCTCGGAGATTCTCTCCGAGTTTCTCTCCGAGTTTCTCTCCGAGTTTCTCTCCGAGTTTCTCTCCGAGTTTCACTCCGAGTTTCTCTCCGAGGTTCTCTCCGAGTTTCTCTCCGAGTTTCTCTCGGAGTTTCTCTCAGAGTTTCTCAGAGGACTCGCGGAGTTTCTCATTGTTTCTCTCAGAGTTTCTCTCAGAATTTCTTGAAGTTTCTCTCTGAGTTTCTCTCCGAGTTTCTCTCGGAGATTTTCTCGCAGTTTCTCTCAGAGTTCCTCTCGGAGTTTCTCAGAGTTTCTGTTGGAGCTTCTCAGACTTTGTCTCGGAGTTTCTCTCGTAGTTTCTCTCGGAGTTCCTCTCAGAGGTTCTCTCGTAGTTTCTCGCGGAGTATCTCTCAGAGGTTCTCTCGTAGTTTCTCTCGTAGTTTCTCTCGGAGTTCCTCTCGGAGTTCCTCTCGGAGTTCCTCTCGGAGTTCCTCTCGGAGTTCCTCTCAGAGGTTCTCTCAGAGGTTCTCTCGTAGTTTCTCGCGGAGTTTCTCTCAGAGGTTCTCTCGTAGTTTCTCTCGTAGTTTCTCTCGGAGTTTCTCTCGGAGTTTCTTTCGGAGATTCTCTCGGAGATTCTCTCGGAGATTCTCTCGGAGTTTCTCGCGGAGTTTCTCGCGGAGTTTCTCGCGGAGTTTCTCGCGGAGTTTCTCGCGGAGTTTCTCTCGGAGTTTCTCTCAGAGTTTCTCTCAGAGTTTCTCTCAGAGTTTCTCTCGTAGTTTCTCTCGGAGTTTCTCAGAATTTATCTTGGAGCTTCTCAGAGTTTCTCTCAGAGTTTCTTTCGGAGTTTCTCTCAGAGTTTCTCTTGGAGTTTCTCTTGGAGTTTCTGTTGGAGTTTCTCTCGTAGTTTCTCTCGTAGTTTCTCTCATAGTTTCTCTCATAGTTTCTCTCATAGTTTCTCTCATAGTTTCTCTCAGAGTTTTTTCTGGGAGTTTCTCAGAGGTCCTCTTGGAGTTTCTCTCTGAGTTTCTCTCGGAGTTTCTCTCGGTGTTTGTCTCGGAGTTTCTCTCGGAGTTTGTCTCGGAGTATTTTCTGGGAGTTTCTCAGAGTTTCTCTCGGAGTTTCTCTCACCGTTTCTCAGAGTTTCTCTCGCAGTTTCTCTTGGCGATTCACAGAGATTCCTTCAGAGTTTCTTTCAGAGTTTCTTTCAGAGTTTCTTTCGGAGCTTCTTTCGGAGTTTCTCTCTGAGTTTCTCTCGGAGTTTCTCTCGGAGTTTCTGTTGGAGTTTCTCTCGGAGTTTCTCTCGTAGTTTCTCTCGGAGTTTCCTTCTGAGTTTCTCTAAGAGTTTCTTTCGGAGTTTCTCTCGGAGTTTCTCTTGGAGTTTCTCTCAGA
>NW_027599024.1:0-32746 GCF_964194155.1 Cetorhinus maximus | reverse complement strand
CACACTCCACCCCTCTCCTCCCTCTTACACTCCTCCCTCTCACAATCCTCCATCTCAAACTCCTCCCTCTCACACTTCTCCCTCTTACCTTCCTCCCTCACACGCTCCTCCCTCTCTCACCCCTCCCTACCACCACTCCACACCCCCTCACATACTCCACCTCACTCCTCCCCCTCACACTCCTCCATTACACCCTCCACCCTCACTCCTCCCTCACACACTCCTCCCTCTCACACTCCTCCCTCACAAACTCCCCCCTCTCACACTCCTCCCTCTCAAACTCCTCCCTCACACACACCTCCCTCACACATGTCTCCCTCTCTCACTCCTCCCGCTCTCGCTCCTCCCTCTCTCTCTTCACACTCACACACTCTATCCTCACACCTCCCTCAAACACTCCTCCCTCACACCCTCCACCCTCTCACACTCCTCCTTCACACACTCCTCCCTCACTCCTCCCTCACACACTCCTCAATCTCACACGCCACCCTCACACTCCTCCCTCTCTCACCCATCCCTCCCACACTCCTCACCCCACACTCCACCCTCACACTCCTCCCTCTCACACTCCTCCCTCACACACTCCACCCCTCTCCACCCTCACACACTACACGCCCTCTCCTCTCTGACACAGTTCTCCATCTCACACTCCACCCTCAAACACTACACCCTCACACCTCCCTCAAACACACGTCACTCTCACACTCCACACTCACACACTCCTTCCTCTCACACTCCTCCCTCACAAACTCCTCTCTCACTCTCCTCCCTCACACTGCTCCCTCACACATCCTCCCTCACACAATATCCCCTCACTCACTCCTCCCTGATAGTCCTCCCTCACACTCCTCCCTCACACACTCCACCCTCTCACACTCCTCCCTCACACACTCCACCCTCTCACACTCCTCCCTCACACATCCACCCTCTCACACTCCTCCCGTTCACACTCCTCACTCACACCCTCCTCCTGCACACCCTCCTCCCTCACACACTCCTCCCTCACACACTCCTTCCTCATACACTCCTCCCTCATTCCTCCCTCATACGCTCCACCCTCACACACTCCTCCCTCGCAAACTCCTCCCCCTCACACTCCTCCCTCACACTCTCCTCCCTCACACTCACCTCCCTCACACTTTCCTCCCTCACACTCTCCTCCCTCACACACTCCACCCTCTCACACTCCTCCCTCACACAGTCCTCCCACTCACACTCCTCCCTCACACACGCCACCCTCTCAAACTCCTCCCTCACACACTCCTCCCTCACACACTCCTCCCTCTCACACTCCTCCCTCACACATTCCTCCCTCACACACTCCTCCCTCACACAGTCCTCCCTCACACAGTCCTCCCTCACACACTCCTCCCTCACACATTCCTCCCTCTCACACTCCTCCCTCACACACTCCTCCCTCTCACACTCCTCCCTCACACACTCCTCCCTCACACACTCCTCCCTCACACACTCCTCCCTCACACACTCCTCCCTCTCAAACTCCTCCCTCACACACTCCTACCTCACACACTCCTACCTCAGACAGTCCTCCCTCACACACTCCTCCCTCTCACACTCCTCCCTCACACACTCCTCCCTCTCACACTCCTCCCTCACACACTCCTCCCTCACATACTCCTCCCTCACACACTCCTCCCTCACACAGTCCTCCCTCTCAAATTCCTCCCTCTCACACTCCTCCCTCACACACTCCTTCCTTACACATTCTCCCTCACACACTCCTCCCTCTCAATCTCCTCCCTCACACACTCCTCCCTCACACACTCCTCCCTCACACACTCCTCCTGCTCACTCTTCCCTCTCAAACACCCCCCTCAAACACTCTTCCCTCACACATTCAACCCTCACACACTCTTCTCTCACACACACTTCCCTCACACACTCCTCCCTCTCACACTCTTCCCTCATCTCCTCCCTCACAATGTTCACCTGCTGACTCCTCCCTCTCACACTCCTCCCTCACTAACTCCCCCCCTCAAACTCTTCCCTCACACACTCCTCACTCACACCCTCCTTTCTCTCACACTCCTCCCTCACTCCTCCCTCATACACTCCTCTCTCACACACCCCCTCACAGACACTTCCCTTACACACTCCACCCTCACACACTCCTCCCTCTCAGACTCCTCCCTCTCACTCTCCTCCCTCACACACTCCTCCCTCACACACTCCATCCTCACACACTCCACCCTCTCACACTCCACCCTCTCACACTCCACCCTCTCACACTCCTCCCTCACACACTACTCCCTCATACGCTCTTCCCTCTCACACTCCTCCCTCTCACACTCCTCCCTCATACACTCCTCTCTCGCACACCCACTCACACACTCTTCCCTCACAAACTCCACCCTCACACCACCCTCTCCCTCATACTCCTCTCCCTCACACACTCCTCCCTCACACACTCCTCCCTCACAGTCCTCCCTCTCACACTCCTCCCTCTCACACTCCTCCCTCTCACTCTCCTTCCTCACACACTCCTCCTTCACTCCTCCCTCTCACATTCCTCCCTCACACATTCTTCCCTCTCACACAATCCTCCCTCACACACTCTTCCCTCACACACTCCTCCCTCAGACACTCCTCCCTCATCTCCTCCCTCACACACATCACCTGTTCAATCCTCCCTCTCACACTCCTCCCTTTCAAACTCCTCCCTCACACTCTCCTCCCTCACACTCTCCTCCCTCACACACTCCACCCTCTCACACTCCTCCCTCACACAGTCCTCCCACTCACTCTCCTCCCTCACACACTCCACCCTCTCAAACTCCTCCCTCACACAGTCCTCCCTCACACAGTCCTCCCACTCACTCTCCTCCCTCACACACTCCACCCTCTCAAACTCCTCCCTCACACAATCCTCCCTCACACACTCCTCCCTCTCACACTCCTCCCTCACACAGTCCTCCCTCTCACACTCCTCCCTCACACACTCCTCCCTCACACACTCCTCCCTCACACAGTCCTCCCTCTCAAACTCCTCCCTCACACACTCCTCCCTCACACAGTCCTCCCTCTCACACTCCTCCCTCACACACTCCTCCCTCACACACTCCTCCCTCACACACTCCTCCCTCTCAATCTCCTCCCTCACACAATCCTCCCTCTCAATCTCCTCCCTCACACACTCCTCCCTCACACAGTCCTCCCTCTCACACTCCTCCCTCACACACTCCTTCCTCACACACTCCTCCCTCACACACTCCTCCCTCTCAATCTCCTCCCTCACACAATCCTCCCTCTCACACTCCTCCCTCACACACTCCTCCCTCTCACAATCATCCCCTCACACACTCCTCCCTCTCACACTCCTCCCTCACACACTCCTCCCTCACACACTCCTCCCTCACACACTCCTCCCTCACACAGTCCTCCCTCTCACACTCCTCCCTCACACACTCCTTCCTCACACACTCCTCCCTCACACACTCCTCCCTCTCAATCTCCTCCCTCACATAATCCTCCCTCTCACACTCCTCCTTCACACACTCCTCCCTCTCACAATCATCCCCTCACACTCCTCCCTCACACACTCCTCCCTCACACACTCCTCCCTCACACACTCCTCCTTCACACACTCCTCCCTCGCACACTCCTCCCTCATACACTCCTCCTGCTCAACACTCCCTGACACACTTCTCCCTCACACACTCCTCCTGCTCACTCTTCCCTCTCAAACACCCCCCTCAAACTTTCTTCCCTCACACATTCAACCCTCACACACTCTTCTCTCACACACACTTCCCTCATCTCCTCCCTCACAAAGTTCACCTGCTCACTCCTCCCTCTCACACTTTTCCCTCACAAACTCCCCCTCTCAAACTCCTCCCTCACACACTCCTCACTCACACCCTCCTTTCTCTCACACTCCTCCCTCACTCCTCCCTCATACACTCCTCTCTCACACACCCACTCACACACTCTTCCCTCACAAACTCCACCCTCACACCACCCTCTCCCTCAAACTCCTCTCCCTCACAAACTCCTCCCTCACACACTCCTCCCTCACACACTCCTCCCTCTCACAATCCTCCCTCACACTCTCCCCATATCAAACTCCTCTCTCTCACTCTCCTCCCTCACACACTCCTCCCTCACACACTCCTCCCTCACACACTCCTCCCTCACACACTCCTCCCTCACACACTCCTCACTCTCACACTCCTCACTCTCACACTCCTCCCTCACACACTCCTCCCTCACAGTCATCCCTCAAACTCCTCCCTCACACACTCCTCCTGCTCACTCTTCCCTCTCAAACACCCCCCTGAAACACTCTTCCCTCACATATTCCTCCCTCACATACACTTAACTCACACACCTTTCCCTCACACATTCAACCCTCACACACTCTCCCCCACACACTCTTCCCTCTGACACTCCTCCCTCTGAAACTCCTCCCTCTCACACTCCTCCCTCACATACTCATCCCCTCACACACTCATCCCGTCAGTCATCCTGTCACACTCGTCTCTCATCCCCTCACACTCTTCCCTCACACAAACCTCTCTTACTCACTCCTGTCTCACTCATTTCTCCAGATGAATCTCCTCCCCGCCATCTTTCCCTCTCTCTATCATTCATCAATTCTTTTCTCCCTCAGACACTTATTTCTGGGTTCCTCCATTTCTGGCCTCCTGTGCATCCCAGACCCCAATCATTTCAACATTTGTGCCCAGCTCCCAGCTCCCTGAGTCTACGGCTCTGAACCTCTCTCCCTTCCTCGACTCCATCTCACTCACCTACTCACCTGAGGCTTTCTTCACCAGTCCTCAGATCTCCTTGTGTAGCTTGGAGCCAAATCTTCTCCAGTAATGTTATTCTGGAGCATCATGGGATACTTTTTACTATTTTCAAGGCGCTATATAAATGCAAGCTGTTGCCAAGGCCATGGGCAGCTGATTCTCCATTACCTGCTCAATTGTCTAATCCTGGAATTTGGAAACTGTCTCAGGATATTTGTCACTGCTTTTTCCTGGTACCTCTTCTACTTTCACTTTTTCTCCTCTTCGATCTCCTCTGGTGCCTGACAGGATCTGAGGTTCCCTTTCTCCATTGCATCTCTCTCCATCGTCTCCCATTCGCCCTCTCGCTCCAGTTGTTGTACCTGTTGTACTTTGATCATCTCAAACCATCCTGAATCGAATCAATCACTGCAGAGCAACTTCCAAACGTCCAGAAGATCTACAGAAGAAAATGAAGAGGACTTTTTTTTCACCCAGCGAGTTGTTGTGATCTGGAAGGCGCTGCCTGAAAGGGCGGCGGAAGCAGATCCAATGGGAACTTCCAAAAGAGAATTGGATAAACACGTAAAAAAGCAAAAAAAATCGCAGGTCTATAGTGAAATTGTGGGGGAGTGGGATTAATTCGAGAGCCAGCACCAGTCCATGCAGTCCGATTCTATCCAGTGTGAGGGTTTACACATGCAAGGAGCATCAGGTGGTGCCCCTCTCTCTCTCCCCAGCTTTCATCCCCACCCCGGACAGCTTCTCTATACCTCCTGCCTGTCACCCACGCCGCACCCACAATGCTGTCCCCTGAAATCGAATATTTACTGAATTCCTCCTTGAACTGTCAGAATTGCAATAACCACCTCCTTCTATTGCTTAATATTCTATTGCCTCTCAGGTGACCCATTATCTCCCAGCCTCTGGTCTCAGGTCACAGCTCCATTCCCGAAAGTTCCTGGATCATCCTTGCCCACAAGGTGCCTGACTCCTCGGTCCAGCTCCTTACCCTCCAGCTGCCATCCTATTGCCCTTATCCTGCCATCCTCCTGACCCATTGTCCTTTTCTGTATCACCTTTGGCACTAGCGTCCTTAGGAATACATCTCAAAGTATAAACGCTGCTGCTCTCTCTCAAATTGTCCATCACCTTGCAAGTTCCCTTCCAATCCAGGGGTCACCCGGATGTTGTTCTGAATAGCTAGCTCTATTAGTTGCCTATTTCACTAACTCTGCAACGATTAAACAAGCTGACATTGCCTCAAGTCTTTAGTACACTGTGTATTTGTGAACAAGTTGACAATATGGCTTTTCACCAAAGTAATGCTCATTGGATATTTGGTTTCAAGTTGCTGTATTGTTGACATATCCTCTGGCACTTTGTCCAGCAGCTTCAGCCATCCCAATGACCTGTCTTCCCTCACTCCCTTCTCATATTAATTACCTTCTTCACTCCTCATCGACCTCTGCCCACTCCTCACCTGAGAATGTCATTCTCCGTTCATCAGCCTCTTTCTGATCACATGGTCAAACTCTCCAGTCCCCTCCTGCAGTGAATTACACCATAATCTCTTCCATATTCCCCTCGGTCAAAATCAATCCTTCACTCCTTTCTCAAGTCCAGCTAATAACTTTTCTCCCCTTATCTTCTCTCTCAACCTTTCCTTCGTCTATCGGCGGTTTTACCCTCACTATCACTCCTGTCCTCAGATGGCACTCCCACATCCGGAGCTGCCTCGATTAGCTCAGCTTCGTCTATGATTCACAATGTCTTTTCTTCTGGAAACTGTGGGGATCCCGGTCCACCCAGGAGTTTAATTCCTGCTCCGATCTGTGTGGAGTCTATTACTGCGTTTCTGTGATGAAAGGAAGGAGACAAAGAAGTGTTATTATCTGATCCATCAGCCTTGTCCCATTGATAGTTTCCAAATGCTCCCTGGAATTCTACTGAGTGATCAATGTTCCTCTGAACTTGCTCCTCTAAGGTCCCAGTGTTTCATCCTTCAAATTCTTTCTCCTCTTTACACCCCCAGCCTGAGGAGCTTCAGAATGTCGAACTGACAGGGCAGACACTGAGAGGCTGTTTCCCCTGGTCAGGGGATCCAAAACACCGGGGCACAGTCTTAGGATAAGGGGTCGATCATTTAGGACTGAGTCCACTGGATCACAGAATTTTAACGGCACAGCAAGAGGCCATTTGGCCCATCATGTCTGCACCAGCTCTCCAAATGAGCATTATGACCTAGTGCCATTGCCCTGCCTTTTCCCTGTACCCCTGCACATTGTTTCTATTCAAATAATCATCTAATCTCCTCTTAAATGCCTCGATTGAACCTACCTACACCACACTTCCAGACAGTGCATTCCAGACCCTAACTACTTGCTGTGTGAAGAGGTTTATTTCTCATGTCACATTTGCTTCTTTTGCAAATCACTTTAAATCTGTGCCCTCTCGTTCTTGATCTTTTTACGATTGGGAACAGCTTCTCCCTATCTACTCTGTCCAGCCCCCTCATGATTTTGAACATCTCTATCAAATCTCCTCTCAGCCTTCTCCCCAAGGAGAACAGTCCCAACCTCTCCAATCCATCCTCATAGCTGAAGTTTCTCATCCCTGGAACCATTCTTGTAAACCTCTTCTGCACTCTCTCCAATGTGTTCACATCCTTCCTATAATGTGGTGCCCAGAACTGTGCACAATATTCCAGCTGAGGTCTAACGAATGTCTTATATAAATTCAGCATAACCTCCCTGCTCTTGTACTCTATTCCCCTATTAATAAAGCCCAGGATACTATATGTTTTATTAACTGCCCTCTCCACCTGTCCAGCCACCTTCAGTGATCTACGCACATTCTATCCCGAATAATTGTTTCTAGAATCTTGCCCACCACTGAAGTTAAACTGACTGGTCTGTAATTGCTGGGTTTATCCTTACAACCTTTTTTGAACAAGGGCGTAATGTTTGCAATTCTCCAGTCCTCTGGCACCACCCCTGAGTCTAGGGAAGACTGAAAGATTATGGCCAGTGCCCCTGCAATTTCTACTCTCACTTCCTTCAATATCCTTGGATGCATCTCATCCGGTCCCAGTGCCTTGTCAACTTTAAGTACCAACAGTCTATTCAACACTTCCTCCTTATCAATGTTGAACCCTCCTGGTGATAGAGTTTCCTCATCTGTCACCATGGCCTGGGTAGCATCTACCTCCTTGGTAAAGACAGATGCAAAGTATTCATTTAATACCTCAGCCATGGCCCCTTCGTCCATGTGTAAATCCCCTTTTTGGTCCCTAATCAGCCCCACTCCCCCTTTTACCACCATTTTACTATTTATATGTCTATAAAAGATTTTGGGACACCCCTTTATGTTGGCTGCCAGTCTTTTCTCACAATCCCTCTTCACTTCTCTAATATGCTTTTTCACCTCCCCTCTGAACCTTCTGTATTCCTCTTGGTTCTCAGTTGTATTTTCTACCTGACACCTGTCATAAGCGCACTTTCTTCTTTATCTTAATTTCTATCTCCTTTTTCATCCAGGGAGCTCTGGATTTGTTTGCCCTTTCGATGGAATATACCTTGACTGTATCCAAACCAATTCTTTTTTTGAAGATAGACATTGTTAAGCTACATTTTTTCCCGCCAATCTTTCATTCCAGTCTGTCTGGCCCAGCTCCGTTCTTGCCCCATTGAAGTCGGCTCTTGTCCAGTTAATTATTCTTACTCTGGGTTGCCTATCGTCCTTTTCTATCATCATCCTAAAACATACAATACAATGATCACTGTCTCCTAAATGTTCCCCCACTAACACTCAATCCACTGGCCCACCTCATTTCCAAGAACCAGGTTCCTTCTTGTTGGATTGGATACTTACTGCTGTAGAAAATTCTCCTGAACACAATCTAGGAACTTTTGCCCCTCACCACCCTTTACACTACCACTGTCCCAGTCTACATTCGGGTAGTTAAAGTTCCCCATTATAACTGCTCTATAATGCCTGCATCTCTCTGTAATTTCCCTGTAGATTTGTTCTTCTACGTCCCTCTCACTAGTTGGCGGTCTATAGACAACACCGAGCAATGTAATTGCAGCCTTTTTGTTCCTTAGCTTGAGCTAAATTGATTCTGTCCTTGAACCCTCTGGGACTCCCTCTTTCTCCAGCACAGCAACGCTCTCCTTAACCAGTACGGCCATCCCTCCTCATTTCCTTCCTTTCCTATCTCTTCCTTGTACCCGGGAATATTTAACACCTAGTTCTGCCCTTCCTTGAGCCAGGTCTCTGTTATCGCCACATCATCATATTTCCACATGGCAATCTGCGCCTGTAACTCCCCAATCTTATTCACTGTACTCCGTACATTCACATACATGCATAGAAACCCTGATTTAGATTCTGTTACTTTCTCCCTCACCCCGACTCCACCTATTAACTTACTATTCTCTATACTAGTGCTATCTGACCCTCCCAGTATTTTGTGCACCCTGGTATTCCCCTCTAATATTTTTTCTTGGTTCCCACACCCCTGCCGAGTTAGTTCAAAGCCCTCCCAACAGCACCAGCAAAACGCCCCACAAGGAACTCAGTCCCAGCTCTGTTCAGGTGCAGCTCGTCCGGCTTGTACAGGTGCCATTTCCACTAGAGCCAGTCCCAGTGTCCCGGGAATCTAAAACCCTCTCTCCTGCACCATCTTTCCAGCCACACATTCATCTGCCTTATCCTCCTATTTCTGTACTCACTGGCATGTGGCACTGGGAGTAATCCGGAGATTACTACTTTAGAGGTCCTGTTAGCTAATTTTCTACCTAGCTCCCTAAATGCTGATTGCAGGACCACATCCCCCTTCCTACCTAAGTCATTGGTACCAATGTGGACCACGATCTCTGACTGATCTCACTCCCCCAGAAGAATGTCCTGCAGCCGCTCTGTGACATCCTTAACCCTGGCACCAGGGAGGCAACAAACCATCCTGGAGTCATGTCTACAGACACAGAAACACCTGCCTGTTCCCCTAACCAATGAATCCCCTATCACTATAGCTTTTTCTTTCTACTTCCTCCCCTCCTGTACAGCCGAGCCGCTCGTGGTGCCACAAACCTGGCTCTGACTACACTCCTCTGAGGAACCAGGGCCCTTACCAGCTCCCAAAATGGAAAACCGTTAGTGAGCGGGACCCCAGGGAACTCCTGCACTACCTGCCTACTTCTCTTGGATTGCCTGGTGGTCACCCATTCTCTCACTGTCTCCAGGCCCTTAAGCTGCGGTGTGACCACCTCCCTGAACACGCTATCCATGTAGCTCTCAGCCTCCCGGATGTGCCACAGTGACTCCAGCCGCCGCTCGAGCTCTGAAACCCGGAGCTCAAGTTTCTGCAGCTGACAGCACTTCCTGCACATGTGGTCGTCTAGGACACCGGTAGCGTCCATAACTTCCCACATATTACAGGACACGCATTCCACTCGACTGAGCTGCTCTGCCATGAATTAACTCTACTCCCCTTATGTCAACTTTATTCTACTTTGGATTATTTAAATTACTTTATTATATTGGCCCTAAATTTCTCTTATTCCTGGCGCTTGCACACGAGCACTCATCCTGAGTGAGACACAGCCAGGGTGAGTGTGGGTATCGGCAATTTGGTGCACAGTGGGAATTGAACTGGTAAGCCTTTCTCTTTAATTTGTGTAAGTTCAGTAGTCTAGTTAAAAGGTTGGTAAGGTAGCTGACTCAGCTACTGTGTGACAGTTAACTGTCAATCACCTGAGGCCTGATTAGGGCCTGAATAGGTGTTGATTACTAATTGAAACTTAACTAGTGTGAGCCATCTCAGCTCATCTCAGCTCTATTTAATAAAGGGACTATTAGACGCACACTATTAGTGAACTTGTACACGAGCAGTGGAGAGACCTCATCCTGAGTGAGACACAGCCAGAGTGAATGTGGGTATTGGCAATTTGGTTCACAGTGGGAATTCGGTGCAGAGGGGTAGAGATGCTCTTTGCATTTGTTATTCGCTATCCAACTTCCTAAATCTTCAGAGAGTGTTCTTGCCCTGCTGCAGAAGTAGAAGCTACAAGGTAAAGGAATGAATGGTAAGTGGTGGGTAATGTTGGGTAAGTATTTACTACTTTTATCGCGTATAGTTTAAGGTCTTTTTGTGGATTATAGTTTGTATATTCTGTAGTAACAAGGATCAGGAAAGAAGGGCCCTAGAGTAATTGATTTAAAAGGTTTAATTTAAAGGGATAAGTCATGGCAGGAGAGCTCAAAGCCGTGGTGTGCTCCTCGTGCTCCATGTGGGAAGCTGGGAACATTTCCAGTGCCCGGGACCAGCATGTGTGCAGGAAGTGTGTCCAGCTGCAGCTCCTGGAAGCTCGGGTTTCAGAGCTGGAATTGCGGCTGGAGACACTGTGGAGCATCCGCGAGTCTGAGAGCATCGTGGATAGCACGTTTAGAGAGGTGGTCACATCGAAGATACAGGGACTTGAGGAAGGAAGGGAATGGGTGACCACCAGGCAGCCCAAGGGAAACAGGCAGGTAGTTCAGGAGTCCCATGGGGTCCCGCTCACAAATCGGAATTCAGTTTTGTAGGCTGATGAGGGCACTAGTTCCTCCAGGGAGTGCGGACAGAGCCAAGCTTCTGGCACCACAAGCAGTCTGTCTGTACAGGAGGGGAGGAAGTGAGGGAATAATAGTAATAGGGGATTCTATAGTCAGGGGAACAGATAGGCGCTACTGTGGCCGTCAACGTGACTCCAGGATGGTGTGTTGCGTCCCTGGTGCCAGGGTCTGGGATGTCACTGAACGGCTGCAGGGCATCCTGAAGGAGGAGGGTGATAAGGCAGAGGTCATGGTACATGTTGGTACCAGTGATATAGGTAGAAAGAGGGATGAGGTCTTGCATCAAGAATTCAGGGAGTTAGACATTTGACTAAAAAGCAGGACCTCTCGGGTTGTAATCTCTAGATTACTCCCAATGCCACGTGCTAGCGAACACAGAAATAGGAGAATAACGCAGTTGTATACGTGGCTTAAGAGTTGGTGCAGGAGGGAGGGTTTTAGATTCCTGGATCACTGGGAATGTTTCTGCGGAAGGTGGGACCTGTACAAGTGGGACGGTCTACATCTGAACCAGAGTGGGACTAACATCCTAGCGGGCGGGTTTGCTAGTGTTGTTGGGAGGAGTTTAAACTAATTCGGCAGGGGGAGGGGACACAGAATGTTAGCAGAATAGTCCAAGTAGACTATGTCAAATGCATTGCCCTCATCTACACACCTGGTCACCTCTTTGAAAAATTCAATCAGATTGGTCAGACATGACCTCCCCTTAACAAAACCACGCTGACTGTCCTTGATTAATCCTTGCCTCTCCAAGTGTAGATTAATTCTGCCTCTCAGAATTGCTTCCAATAGTTTCCCCACCACTGAGGTTAGACTGACTGGTCTGTAGTTTCCTGGTTTATCCCTTCCTCCCTTCTTGAATAACGGTACCACATTGGCTGTCCTCCAGTCCTCTGGCACCTCTCCTGTGGCTAGAGATGTGTTGAAAATTATTGCCAGTGCCCCTGCTATCTCCTCCCTTGCCTCACTCAACAGCCTGAGATACATTTCATCCGGGCCTGGAGATTTATCTACTTTTAAGCCTGCCAGACCACTTAGAACCTCCTCCCTTTCTATGCTAATTTATTTAATTATATCACAGTCCTTCTGCCTGATTTCCATACCCACATCGTCCCTCTTACATGTGAACATTGACACAAAGTATTCATTAAGAACCCTACCTACGTCTTCCGGCTCCACACACAAATTACCACTATGGTCCTTAATGGACCCTACTCTTTCTCTAGTTACAAAACAAAAACAGAATTACCTGGAAAAACTCAGCAGGTCTGGCAGCATCGGTGGAGAAGAAATCAGTTAACGATTCGGGTCTTCATGACCCTTCGGCAGAACTGAGTATACTCAGTTATACTCAGTTCTGCCGAAGGGTCATGAAGACCCGAAACGTCAACTCTTTTTTTCTCCACCGATGCTGCCAGACCTGCTGAGTTTTTCCAGGTAATTCTGTTTTCGTTTTGGATTTCCAGCATCTGCAGTAGCTTTTAGCTTTTTGTTTTTATCTTTCTCTAGTTATCCTCTTACTCTTAATGTACTTGTAGAATAACTTTGGATTTTCCTTTATTTTGCCTGCCAATGTTTTTTCATGCCCCCTTTTTGCTCTCCTAATTTCCTTTTTAAGTTTCCCCCCTACACATTCTATACTCCTCCAGGGCTTCCGCTGTTTTGAGCTCTCGGTATCTGCCATAAGCCTCTCTTTTTCTCTTTATCCAGTCCTGTACATCCCTCAACATCCAGGGTTCCCAGGATTTGTTGGTCCCACCCTTTATCTTTACTGGAATATGTTGGCCCTGTACTCTCCCTGTTTCCTCTTGAATGAGTCCCACTGCTCTGACGCAGATTTATCTAAAAGTAGCTGCTCCCAGGCCACTCTGGCCAAATCATATCTGATCTTATTAAAATTGGCCTTTCCCCAATTTAGAACTCTGATTTCTGGCCCATCCTTGTCCTTTTCCATAACAACCTTGAATCTAACAGATTTATGATCACTATCTGCAAAATGCTGCCCCACTGATATCTCTACCACTTGCCTGGCTTCATTCCCTAAAATTAAGTCCAGGACTGCCCCCTCTCTTGTAGGACCTTCTATATACTGGCTTAAAAAGCTCTCCTGGATGCATTTTAAGAATTCCGCTCCCTCTAACCCTGTCACACTATGACTAACCCAGTTAATGTTGGAGAAGTTGAAATCCCCCATTATTGCTACCCTATTATTTTTACACTTCTCTGAAATTTGCCTACATATCTGCTCTTCTATTTCTCTCTGACTGTTTGGGGGCTTATAGTACACTCCCAGCAATGTGAATGCTCCTTTTTTGATTTTAAGTTCTACCCATATGGCTTCATTTGAGATAAAATCAAAAAACTGTGGATGCTGGAAATCTAGAACAAAAACAAAAATACCTGGAAAAACTCAGCAGGTCTGACAGCATCTGCGGAGATGGATACAGTTAACGTTTTTTGGCAGTCTCTTCTTGGCCTCCACCTATCACTGGCCCCCTATCGAGCTCTACCTGTCCCACCCCCCTCTACCAGCTTATATTTCATCTCATTTCTATATGTCTTAGTTCTGATGAAGAGTCATACGGACTCGAAACGTCACCTGTATCCCTCTCCGCAGATGCTGTCAGACCTGCTGAGTTTTTCCAGGTATTTTTGTTTTTATTCTGGCTCCATTTGAGGACTTTCTAAGATGTCATCCCTCCTTACTGCTGTCATTGATTCCTTGATCAATATTGCAATACCCCCTCCTCTTTTACCTCCTTCCCTGTCTCGCCTGAAGACCCTATATCCTGGAATATTGAGCTGCCAATCCTGCCTTTCTCTCAACCATGTCTCTGTGACAGCAATGACATCATACTTCCATGTGTTAATTTGTGCCCTCAACTCATCTGCCTTATTCGTCAGACTCCTTGCATTAAAATAAATACCATCCAACCTTGCCAAACTCCCTTGTGCCTTAACTGGCCTATAATTTCTATGCCTTCCAGACTCACTTGCTCTTTCTTCTAATTTTGGCTGTGCATCTCCTCCTGCTGAACCCCCTCTCAGGATCCCATCCCCCTGCCAAGTTAGTTTAAACCTTCCCCAACAGCACTAGCAAACCTCAAGGATGTTGGTCCCATTCCGGTTCAGGTGCAACCCGTCCGCCTTGTCCAGGTCCCACCACCCCTAGTAACGGTCCCAATGTCACAGAAATCTAAAGCCCTCCCTCCTGCACCATCTCTCCAGCCACGTGTTCATCTGGACTAACCTCCTATTTCTATACTCACTAGTGCGTGAGACTCTTCCACTGTTACTAAATTATCAGACTGCTGATCCCACATCCAGTCTGGATGAGCAGAAATTCCCTCCAATGAAATAGTGGGGAGACTGAAGCCATTGTTTTCTTTCCCCACTCTGTTCCCTAGCTACTGACTCCATCCCTTCCCCCCGGCAACAACCTGAGGTTAAGCCAATCTTTTCACAACCTCGGTGTCACATTTAATCCACAGATGAGCTCCTGAGCTCATGCTTGTGCCATCATGAAGACCTCCTATTTCCACCTCCATAACATCACTCGACTTCACCCCAGTCTCAGCTCATCTGCTGCTGAAACCCTCACCCATGCCTTTGTTCCCTCCAGACTCCACTACTCCAGTGCACTGCTGACTGGCCTCCAGCATTCTCCCCTTTGTCGTCCAAAACTGCAGCTCATTTCTTAACTCGCATCAAGTCCAGTTCCTCTCTTACCCTCTAAGAGAATCAAGGGATATGGGCAGGAAAGTGGAATTGAGCTAGATGATCAGCTATGTTAGTACTGAATGCCCCAGCA
Organism: Cetorhinus maximus; assembly: GCF_964194155.1. Classification (NCBI taxonomy): domain Eukaryota; kingdom Metazoa; phylum Chordata; class Chondrichthyes; order Lamniformes; family Cetorhinidae; genus Cetorhinus; species Cetorhinus maximus. The sequence goes on along the minus strand of NW_027599024.1, from coordinate 17,566 downwards.
GGCTCAAGGGGCAGAATGGTCTATTCCCAATCCTATTTCTTATCTTCTGTTGTGTCCCATTGTATCTCTCTCTTTACCACAAACTGCACAATCCCCTTATCTTACGACTATCCCACAATCTACAGGTTGTGAGAAGCCATGATTTCTGTTTACCTGCTCTGTGCCTTCTCCACATTGGATTGTCCTGGAGTCTCCAGGAGTTGGCGATTAATCTCCTGAACAGTTAGTAAAACCCAGGAGAAGTCATAGGAGCATTAAAAGTATTGTTATATTTTTCATTTTTGTCTCAAAGCGCTTCAAGGAGCCCGAAGACTCCTTGTGCGGGGGGGAGGGGGGAGCGTTGTTGGGCTGAGGGAGGTTACAGAAACAAAGGGTATGGAGCCAAGGAAGGCAGATGAAGTGAAGATACAGATCAGCCATGATCTCATCAAATTGCGGAACAGTTTTGAGGGGCTGCATGGCCTCCCCCTGTTTCCATTGTCCTAGGAAACTAGGGAACAGATTCACAGCTGACACAGGACAGTCCAAGGGTCAAACCAGGAACCTTGATGCTCAACACCACACCAAGGAGCAACTGAATCAATGTGGGAGGTGTCTCCTGGTCTTGGCGTTGCAGAAACAGATTGAGTGTCCGATGGTCAGCTCGGTGGGTGATAGGGTAGAGACTTCAGACAGAGTAACATTCAACAGAAACTGGATAAATACTGGCAAATAAACTTTCACAGGGAGAAGGGGGAAAGTGCGGAGAGGGAGTGGGACTAATTGGATATCTCTCCCCAGGAGACAGTACCAACAAGATGAGCTGAATGGCCTCCTTCCGTGCTGTGTCATTATATGAAGGAAGGCAGCTGTGTCTCACTACTAAAGGGATGTGACTTTCTTAAGAACTAATAACATTTCTTATTGAGAGATGACAATGTGAACAAGAACAGCCATTGTTGTGTGGCTGCTTTGGGTTCCAGAAATAAATGTAATTTGTGGGTGATAACTATAACAGCCGTGTGAAACTTTACTTCCTGATTGAAATCCATTGGATTGAAGATTGAAGCAATTTCACCAGATAATGTTCTGATAAAGTGTGATGAGCTGCCTATTTGATGTCCCTCATCTCAACCATTATGTCCTCAGCAAACCTTTAACAATCAGAAGCTTTGGTTTAATGTCTCATCTGGAAGACGGCATCTCTGACACTGCAGCACTCCCTCACTACTGGCACTGGGAGTGTTGAGCTGAACTATATGCTTCATCTTCTGGGGTGAGGGGTGCAGTTTGAATCCACAACCTTCTAATGCAAAGAACTACTGGCTGAGGTATAGCTGTCCCTGTTAAAACCCAACATCAACACCTTTAAACCATCTGCCCTTGCCTCTGCTCCTTTACAATAATATAAAGGTTATTCAGAGGCTTGAACTCATAATTCAGAGAATACAAGTTTGAGAATTTAAATTCAGTTTAAAACAAATCTGGAAATAGAAACCCATATTCGGTAAAAGTGACCATGGCAGAGTGGCTCAATTTGAAGATGATAAAAACTAATGAAGTTGGAGATTTGAAAAGAGCTGGAGCTGAGAGTCAGAGTGGATAATTACACAACGTCTTTGTTACATGGTGCAATAATTGCCTGTTTATTCCTCTGTACAATGGTATGCATACTGTTAGGGGGTTTGCAAACCCCTATCAACACAAGGACACAAGAAATAGGGGCAGGAGCAGACCATCCAGCCCATTGAGCCTAGTGGACCATTCAATATGACCATGGCTGATCTTGGGCTTCAACTCCATTTTCCTATCCGCTCCCCATATCCCTTAATTCCCTGAGAGACCAAACACCTGTCTATCCCAGTGCCTCAGCTCTGACTCTTGCTCTTCCTACTCTTCAACCATATTGATTCTACTTCATAATCTTCAGTAGATCCTTCCTCATTAATGTCCTTATGTCATCCTTTACCATCAGGGCTGCCTCTCCACCTTTGCTATTCTGTCTGTCTTTCTGAAATATTGTGTATCCTGCAATATTTATATCCCAACCTTGGCCACCTTGTAATTTGGATATTGGAACAATGAGAAAAGTTTCAAAAATTGCCAATGATACTAAACTTGGAGATGTAGCAAACAGTGAGGATGATACTGATCGACTGAACCTTCATAAAGCTCTGGTTAGGCCTCAACTAGAGTATTGTGTCCAGTTCTGGTCACCACACTTTAGGAAGGATGTGAGGGTCCTTGAGATATTGTGGAGGAGATTTACCAGATTGGTTCCAGGGATGGGGGATTTTAGTTACAAGGTTAGGTGGGAGAAGCTGGGGTTGTTCTCCTTGGAGCAAAGGAGAATGAGGGGAGATTTGATAGAGGGGTACAAGATGATGACAGGTTTAGATAAGGCAGATAAAGAAAAGCTGATCCCTTTAATTGATTGTTCATGGACTAGGGGACACAGATTTAAGACTTTGCATGTGAGATGCAGGGGGGAGTGTGAGGAGGAACTTTTTACACAGCGAGTGGTAATGACCTGGAACTCGCTGCCCACAAGAGCATGGAAGCAGAGATGATCAATGATTTCAAAAAGAAATAGAATCATAAAATGGTTACATCACAGAAGGAGGCCATTCAGCCCATTGAACCTGTGTTAGGTCTCTGCAGGAGTAATTCACCTCGTGCAATTCCCCTGCCTTTTCTCTGTAATCCTGTACATATTTTCTTTTTAGATAATGATCCAATTTTCTCTTGAAAGCCTCAATTGAACCTGCCTCCAGCACACTCTCAGGCAGCACATTCTAGATCCTAACCGCTCGCTGTGTGAAAAAGTTATTCCTCAAGTCGCTGTTTCTTCTTTTGCCAACTGCCTTAAATCTGTGCCTCTTGTTCTCGATCCCTCCACCAATGGGAACAGTTTCTACCTATTGACTCTGTCCAGACCCCTCATGATTTTGAACACCTCTATCAAATCTCCTCTCAACCTTCTCTTCTCCAAGGAGAACAGTCCCAGCTTCTACAATCTATCCATCTTACTGAAGTACCTCATCCCTGGAACCAGTCTCATGAATCTTTTCAGCACCTTCTCGATTGCCTTCACATCCTTCCTAAAGTGTGGCACCCAGAACTGGACACAATACTCCAGCTGAGGCTGAGCTCATGTTTTATACAGGTTTAGCAAAGCCTCCTTGCTCTTGTACTCTATGCCCCCAATGATAAAACCCAGGATACTGTATGCTTTATTAACTGCTCCATCAACCTGTCCTACCACCTTCAATGATTTATGCACCTATACACCCAGGTCCCTCTGTTCTTGTGCCCCCTTTAGAATTGTACCTTTGATTTTATATTGTCTCTCCATGTTCTTCTTAACAAAATCACTTCACACTTCTGTGTTAAATTTAAACTACCACTTGAAATTGGATGGACATTTGAGGGAAATAAATTTGCAAGCCCGTGGGGATAGATCAGAGAGCCAGAATGGGCTTGATGGGACAAATGGCCTCCCTCTGAATGGTAAAGGCTTTATGACTCTGTGATGGGCTGCAAAGCTAAACAGGATAAACCAGCAGGATTTGAATACACTCGGAGCGGGCAAGGTGAAATTCCATGCCGAGAAATGGAAAATGTTTCACACGGGTATGAAAAATCCACAAAGGGGTTTTCACTTTAATGGTTAAAAAAAAATTTGCCTGGAAAATGAGCGAGACCTGGGACTCCTCAACTGCCAATAAATTGTAGCAATCGTAACAACACTCGGAGGCAGTCAGAATAAAACCAGTCAGATGTTGGGATGTTAGCAAAGGTCAGTATTGAACTGAAATGGTGAAGTGACCCCTGCCACTTCATAGAGCATCGCTGTGACCACACTTCAGGTACTGGGTATGGTTCATATCTCCACAGTGCAGAAGGGAAATCACAGCCATTGAAAAGATGCAGAATGGAGAAAAACTGGAGTGATTGAGGGACCAGAGGGATTGGACTAGGAGGAGTGATTCTGTAAACGGAGTGCGTTCCCACTGGAATGGAGAAGGTTAAGAGGTGATCTGATCGCTGCTGTTTTTAGGATTCTAAAGAGATTGGATAATGTTGACCAAGAGCAATTGTTTCACCCTGTCCAGAACTGGAGAACCAGAGAACGCTTAAAGAGGGAAATTGAAAACTAAGATGAGGAAACAATATCTCAATGAGTGAATGGTCAATCTATGGCACAGGCTCCCGAGGGAGATGGTGGGAGTGGTTAATATTGATTCATTCAAATGTAAATGGGATAGATTTCTTTTAGAAAAACCATTTTGGGGTTCAGTATGTGAGTAAGTTGAAAAATGACGTGTGGTGAGTGGAACGTGCTCAGGGGGAACAAGTGACATAAAACCTATGGTTCCCAAAGCTCTCAATCCACCATGAGGGGGTTTTCCTCACCCACGTGTCTGGTTCTGTTCTACAATCACTGATAGAGATTGTTCACTGTGATTAGCCAACTACTCCATTATTGTTCTAACATCTGACAACCAGCATGGTGGAAGGTGAATTAAATCAGTTTTGGTCTTTATTCATCAAGCAATTCCTGTTTCCCTATGAAGCTGTTTAATCTCCCTCCTCCATCCCTCCCATCCACAAGATCTCTGTGTTCCTCTAACTCTGGCTTGTTGTCCTTCCTCCACATGTTTCACTCCACCATTGGCAGCCGTGCCTTCAGCTGCCTGGGCCCTGAGCTCTGGAATTCCTTCCCTAAATTTTTCTACCTCTCTCTCCTTCTTATTTCAAACCCTCCTTAAAACCTACCTCTTTGACTACATTTTTTATCATCTGTTCATGGGCCCTAACTCTGCCTTTTTGGGTGAGAAATTGCTTCTTTCAGTCCTACTCAGGCACACCCCCCCTCACCTCTTTTCCAGTGTATTGATTTGCTGAATTGAAAAATGTCATCAACTTTGTTTGCAATTTCCACCCTTCTCTCACCATCAAACGGTCGACCCCTGACTCCCCCCTTCCCTTTCTCGATTTCTCTGTCTCCAGTTTTGGGATTGCCTATCTACAATACTCACTACAAGCCCACTGGCTCCCACAGCTACTTCGACCACACTTGCTCACACCCTGCCTCCTGTAAGGACTCTGTAGTAGAAGGATGCAGTACATTAAGGGTTAACCTGGAACTGACTATAGTACCGCCCACTGATGATATAACAAGGCACCTGACCAAGAGCTTATGTCAGTAGTGTAGAGCTAGGTAATAACATTTAAGGACATGCTATGGAACCCTCTCCATCCCTGTACCCTCTACTGTAAATATGTACATAGTTCAGTAATGTTATAGAGTCATAGAGGTCTGCAGCACAGAAAAAGGCCCTTCGGCCCATCAAGTCTGCACCAGTCAAACAAGTACCCAACTATTCTAATCCCATTTTCCAGCACTAGGCCCATAGCCTTGTGTGCCATGGCATCGCAAGTGGACATCCAAATACTTCTTAAATGTTATGAGGATTTCTGCCTCTACCCCTTTCAGACAGAGAGTTCCAGATTCCCAACACCCTCTGGGTGAAAAAATTCTTCCTCACATCCCCCTCTAAACCTCCTGCCCCTTACCTTAAATCTATGCCCCCTGGTTATTGATCTCTCCACCAAGGGGAAAAGTTCTTTCCTGTCTACCTTATCTATGCCCCTCATAACTTTATACACCTCAATCATGTCCCCCCTCAATCTCCTCTGCTCCAGGGAAATAACCCCAGTCTATCCAATCTCTCCTCATAACTAAAACTCTCCAGCCCAGGCAACATCCTGGTAAATCTCCTCTGCACTCTCTCTAGTGAAATCACATCCTTCCTATAATGTGGATTCCAGAACTGCACACAATACTCTAGCTGTGGCCTAACCAGCATTTTATACAGTTCCAATATAACCTCCCTGCTCTTATATTCTATGCCTCGGCTAATAAAGGCAAGTATCCCACACGCCTTCTTAACCACCTTATCTACCTGTTAATAAAGACTTCTTGGTAATTTCTGCAAGACTGTTTAATGGTGTCTGAGCAGTACACACCGCAGGTAGTGTCAACCTAACAATACATGGTGGCAGCTGGAGATCAAAGTCCACATCCTCTGTAAAAAGACTGAAGAAATCAAGAGAAGCACAAACTTGTGCTTAAAGAAACCTCACTCAAGAAGCAAGAAGCTAAGAAAACTCACCTGAAAAGCTCCAGAGACAGAAGATCCTGGCATCAGAAAAAAAAAGGCAGAAGTTAAGCTCAAGCTAAAGTCTCCACTGGATCCCTGTGGAAACAGCTTCAACAAAGCAGGGCTAGTAGGTAGAAGACTGCAGGGTGAGGTACAAACTTATTAAAGTTCCAATGAAGCCAGTCCTGTGAACTATTTCTTTTAAAAATCAGTCAGGCAGAGTCACACGCTCATCGCTAGCCTGACCTCTGACTTGGTGTCCCCTCCTGGCCAGTGAGACATCCCACCTTGTGAAACAGACCCGACCCACGGCCATTTTGCAGCTCCTTCCTCCTCCTGGCCCATTGCCGCCATTTTAAAAGTTGCGCCAAAAGTCTGAAGTGCATGAAAATCTTCTCGTCGTCAATACCAGCGACGCCATTTTGAAATCCTCTGATTTCTTAAAGGGACGCCCACACTTTAAAACTTTTCAACCATGGGTCACAATTCTTCATTACCACACCCAATGTGCATTGCCTAAGGCCCGGGACAATCTCACAATGGAGTTATTGGAGAAAACGTATCCTCAGATATTGCTCAGCTGCAAAATTAAATAAATTGTCAGAGGCTGAACAAATTAGCACATACTTTATTCAATTTTCTGAAACTCCCTAGGTTCGGGGACGGTCCAATTAGATTGGAAGATAGCAAATGTTTAAAATTATTCAAAAAGGGAAGGAGACAGTGTTCTGATCCCAGCGAGGTTAGCCCTGGACAAGCCTGATGCCAGAGTGCAACCTAGCTTGATAGATCCTAACTTTTATTTGTTTGTTTAGATACGTGGAAAGTAGCTACTGAGCAGAGTCACAGGAGTCAGCTGATCAACTTTTAACAAAAGAATAGAAGGTTTATTCAATGAGAAAAGATGAACTATATTACAATAGTCCTTCACCCAAAGCTATACCTTTACAGATTTATACAGATACAGCACAAATTATAAAAGCTATCTTACACTCTATTGTCCACAGCCAGTACACAGTCCATGTAAACCAATTGCGACCTGTGGTCAGACACATCACACTCTGAAACCAAGTGACAGATGCCATCCCAAACAGATGACCCCGACATCACCGCGCTACATTTAAATTTTCAGGTAAGCGGGGGCTCAGTAAAATCAGTTGTGCGCCCGCTGACCTATCAATGGCCAATTGAGGCCATTGACAGAGCCATTAAAGTAATTAGTTGGGGGTGCTGATCGGAGGCACACCTCTGCGCGCCCGCACTTCAATTTCCCCTCCAATGGGGGGAAAATCCTGCCCCAGGTTCCTGTTCTTCCTTTGACTATAAGGTCTGCTTGGGACATTCCCCTGTTCCACTCCCCTGGATTTTGGGGTCTTTTCTTTAGCTTGGAACTGGCCATTTGTCACCTTTGCTCCAGTCTCTCCCGGCAGCTACCTTCAAATCAACTGAACTCAAAGCTTCCAAAATCAAGCTACTGTTTCTCTTCTTCTCTGTATGTACCTGTGGGAGCAACCTGCCTCTCTGCACCCATGTTGCTAGGCGACAGCCCAATTCTTCTACTCTTGTTTGTTTACCTTAGCTACAACAGTCATACAGACCTCATTAGAAACGCAAACACCTTTCTAAAGTGAAATTAAATCTCAATTTGACCTTTCTTAACACAGAAATACCAAAATACAAGTCAAACTTAAACTTTAAAGCTAAAAGTCATTCCTAACTCCTACAAATACAAATATAACTTACTTAAACTGTCTCTATCTCTTAACAACAGAAAACGGGCAACTACAGGCCAGTTAGCTTAGCATCTGCCAAAGGGAAAATGTTAGAAACTGTTATTAAAGAAGCTATAGCAGGGCACTTGGATAAGTTCAATGTAATCAGGCAGAGTCAACATGGTTTTGTGAAAGGGAAATCATGTTTAACCCACTTATTGGAGTTCTTTGAGGAAGTAACATGTGCTGTGGATAAAGGGGAACCGGTGGATGTACTGTACTTAGATTTCCAGAAGGCATTTGATAAAGTGCCACATCAAAGGTTATTGTGGAAAATAAAAGCTCATGGTATAGGGGGGAACATGTTGGCGCGGATAGAAGATTGGCTGGCTAACAGGAAGCAGAGAGTAGGCATAAGTGGGTCTTTTCAGGTTGGCAAGATGTAACGAGTGGAGTGCCACAGTGATCAGTGCTGGGACCTCAACTACTTACAATTTATATAAATAACTTGGATGAAGGGTTGGATGAGATGGTTGCCAAATTCGTTGGTAATTTGTGAAGAGGACATAAGGCGGCTACAAAAAGATGTAGATAGGTTAAGCGACTGGGCAAAGAACTGGCAAATTGATTTTAATTTGGGAAAATGTGAAACTGTCCTTTTTGGCAGGAAGAATAAAAGAGAAGCACATTACCTAAATGGTGAGAGATTGCAGAGCTCTGAGATGCAGAGGGATCTGGGTGTCCTAGTGCATGAAACACAAAAGGCTGGTGTGCAGGTGCAGCAGGTAACTATGAAAGCTATTAGAATGTTATCATTTATTGCGAGGGGAATTGAATACAAAAATAGGGAGGTTATGCTTCAGTTATACAGGCCCTAGTGAGACCACGTCTGGAGTCCTGTGTACAGTATTGGTCACCTTATTTAAGGAAGGATGTAAATTCGTTGGAAGCAGCTCAAAGAATGTTTACCAGACTAATACCTGGAAAGGTTGGGTTGTCTTATGAGGAAAGATTGAACAGGTTAGGCTTGTATCCGCTGGGGTTCAGAGTAAGAGGCGATGATTGAAACATATAAGATCCTGAGAGGTCTTGACAGGGTGGATGTGGAGAGGATGTTTCCTCTTGTGGAAGAATCTAGAACTAGGGATCACTGTTTAAAAATAAGGGGTCTCCCATTTAAAATGGAGATGAGGAGAATTATTTTCTCTCAGGGGATCGTGAATCTTTGGAACTCTCTTCCTGAATAGATGGTGGAAGCAGAGTCTTTGAATATTTTTTAAGGCAGAGGTGGATAGATTCTTGATAAGCAAAGGGTTGATAAATTATCAGGAATAGGTGGGATGCAGATTTGAGGTTACTATCAGATCAGCCATGATCTTAATAAATAGCAGAGCAGGCTCGAGGGGCCGAATGGCCTACTCCTGCTCCTTGTTCATATGTAATTGTGCCAATTGCAGATGATATCATCCCCAGGCAAGTCACAGCTGAATCATCTGCTAAGTTTGAAGATGTTTTAAAATCTTTTGAACTCTTTTTCCACCTCTGATCCAACAAGATCTTGGAACGTGTCAAATTTAACAGGAGAGTTCGGCAGCCTGGGGGGCCTGGTGATTCTTTTATCAACGACCTCTACCGCATGGCAGAAGGATGCAAATATGGAGATCTGAAATCAGAACTCATCCGAGACAGAATCACGGTGGTGTTGCAGACAATTCTCTCCGACGTTCTCCAAGGAAGACCTCACTTTTGACAAGGTTGTCCAGCTATTCAGGCTATCGGAGCTGCAAGACCAACATCAGACCATTCATAGAGGCGAGAGTAATTCGTGGGGCAGAAGCCACACTTCAGTCCACCACATCCTGCCACAGCAGCACAGAGACTGCCCAAGCCAGGGTAAGCCAACCCCCAACCATCCTGTTGAATGATCATGCCAGTGCTGCAGAGCAAAGCACAATCACAGGAAGGACCAATGTCCAGCCAATGCTGCTAAATGCTTCCACTGTCATAAACTGGGTCACTTCAGCAGACTTTGCCAGTTTTGCCCTCCGAACCATGCAGACAATCCGAGAGCCATCCACAAAGTCGAGGTCATCGACCCAGAAAATACACAGCCCTTCTTGGGCAACATCAGATGATGCAGCTCCTTCTTCTGGAATGTGGACATCTCGGTAAATGGGCATCTAACCAATTTCAAGTTAGATTGTAGTGCCAGAGTGACCATCTTATCAGACAATGGCTCTGAGGCCGCTGGTTCCGAACCACGGATGCCCCATTCTACGGTGCAGGGTTATTGGGATGATTTAAGAGTCATCAAGGTATAGTGACAAATAGATCACAGAAGTTATGTACATTGTGCAAAATCAAACCTTTTCACTCTTCAGTAGAGGTGCCTGCATAGCACTTGACCTGCTTCAACTGGCCAAAGATGTGAAGACAGCCATGGTCTCCACGCAGCCAGAAACTTGTCCTCCCAAAAGCCCAACTACAAAGCAACAACCCAATGTTGAATTTGTTTGTAACCTCTCTTCCCTGTTTAAAAAACAGGCCTGTTCTTCTCCTTTTCAGGTCCAGAACTGAACCAACCCACAGCACAGGAGATTACCACAGCCCCCATAGTGGAGGTGACACCAGAGCCAGGACAACTTCCAGTAGTGCCTCTACTTCCACCAGCGCCGACGATACAGCCAGTTGAGATTACAGCCTCTGAAACTACCAGTTTGAAAGCACAGAGTCCACAGGAACCAATGCAAACACTACTCAACAAAGGTGAACCACCTCTTCACTCTTCTTGCATCCACAGGCGGCTCCCCCTCAACCCTTGAAGACTTCCAGACTTTGGAAAAGGCAGAAGAAGAAGGGACGCGACCGACAGTCAGGCAGATGCTCCTATCCTCCCAGAAAGAAATGACCACCATTCACAGTACCAAACCACCACCACAGCAACCCGACCAAACAGGTGTAGTGCAACACTCGCCAATCCGAAAGGTGCATGAAGCCATGCCTGCACCTGGCTCCAACTGAAAATCGCAATCAAGATCAATAGCCCCTAGATCCTACCACTCTCGCGACTGGACAGCAAATGAGTCATGGCAGGAGTACAGGACCTCCAGCCCGCCTCAAAGCCTGATTTCAAAGAGTTGACGGGGGAGATGAGGTAGTATGAACTCTGTTAATGCATGCTGTTAATGTTTTAATGTTAATCACAAAACAGTTTATAGTTAGAGTAGTTATAGTTGCAACGCTGACAACACAAGAGTTCAATCAAACTGTAAGTAACTATTGTCAGTCTATATCCAGGGGATAAAGACTTAAGGAGACGTGTAGCAGAAGGATCCGGTACATTAAGGATTAACCTGGGACTGAGTATAGTACCGTCCACCAGTGATGTGAGAAGGCATCTGACCTAGAGTTCAGGTCAGCAGCGTAGAGCTAGATAGAAACGTGTAAGGACATGCAATGGAGTCCTCTCCATACCTGTACCCTCTACTGTAAATATGTACAAAGTTCAGTAATGTTAATAAAGACTTCTTGGTAACTTCTACAAGGCTGCTTAATGGTGTCTAAACTGTATACACCTCGGGTAGCAACAACTCAACAAAACAGGCTCCATTCCATCCACCCAGTTTCTCCATCTCTATCACATCTCTTCAGGTGATGCAACCTTTGCTATTAGCGCTTCTGAAATATCTTCCCTTTTTCCTCCCACTGTGGTTGACCGTGCCCGTTCTATTCCATACACTTCTGCTCTTCCCTTTTCACCTCTCTCAGAATCACGATGGGATTCCCCTTGTCCTCACTTTCCATCTCACCACCGTCTGTTTTCAACAAATCACCTTTCACCGTTTCTGCCACCTCCAGTATGATGTCAGCACCTCTTCCATAGGGACTGTTCCCTTTGTGATGCTCTGGATCACTCCTCAATCACCCCGCAACATCAGTCCCCTTCCCATGGCACCTTTCCATACAAGAGCAGGAGATGCAATACCCTTTACTTCTTCCCTGCTCAGGCACCAAGCCCCAGACACTTCTTCTACATTGGAGAGACCAAACGCAGACTGGGTGAGCTCTTTGTGGAACACCTCTGTTCAGTCCACAAGTGCTTCCAGTTTCCTGTCATTTCAATTCTCCACTTTTCTCCCTCCCTACAGGCCACAGTTGGGTTCATGTGGAACATAAACACTGGTATAATTGTGTTGTAAATTCTATGCATTTCTATGCCCACCAAAGGTGCTTTATAAATGTAAGTTGTTGTTGTTTTTGTTGTTAGGGTGGGAACGCTGCTCTCCTTACCCAGCCTGGGCCTATATGTGGCTCCAGTCCCAAGCCTGACATGGTTGACTCTTTACTGCCCGTTAAAGCGCTCTAGCAAGCCCCTCAGGATTAGACAACAAATGTTAGCTCTGCTACTGGCACCTACATCCTGAGAATGATGAATGCAATAAGATATTCCCACACTATCCACATGCAGATGTACAAGTGGGTGATCCAAGCCCCCAGCATTCAGTGAATCCATGGTTCCTGGAACTGTAACAGCAAAAGTCATGGAAGAGATGGTTTTAGACCTTTGTTTGCGTGTTTAACAGTGACGGCCCTGGATCAGTGGGTAACATTCTCATCCTACTGCCAGAGAGCTGGTGTTCAAGCCCCCTGCAGAAACACAAGTGCAGAACCTAGTTACCTCCCAGTGCCAGTAGTGAGGGAGTGCTGCAGTGTCAGAGGTGCCGTCTTCCAGATGAGACATTAAACCAAGGCTTCTGATTGTTACAAGTTTGCTGAAGACGTAATGGTCGACATGAAGGACATCAAATAGACAACTTACTTCACTTCACCAGAACATATTCTGGTGAAATTTGCTTCAATCCCCACTACAATGGATTTCAATCAGGAAGTAAAGTTTCACACGGCTGTTATAGTAATCACTCGCAAATTACATTTATTTCTGGAACCCAAATCAGCCACACAACAATGGCTGTTCTTCTTCACATTGTCATCTCTCAATAAGAAATGTTATTAGTCCTTTAGAAAGCCACATCATTTCAGTAATGTGAGAGATAGAGAGAGAGATAGAGATAGAGAGAAAGAGAGATAAAGTGAGAGATAGATAGAGAGAGATAAGGAGAGAGATAGATAGAGGGAGATAAAAGGAGAGAGACAGAGAGATAGGGAGAGAGAGAGATAGGTAGAAAGAGAGAGATAAGGAGAGAGAGAGATAAAGAGAGAGATAGATAGAGATATAAAAAGAGAGATAACAAGAGTGAGATGGAGAGCGATAGATAGCGTTAGAGTGAAAGAGATAGAGAGAGACAGAGAGAGAGAGAAATAGAGAGAGACATAGGGAGAGAGAGGGAGAGATAGAGAAAGAGATAGATAGAGAGAGAGAGACAGGTAGAGAAAGGGATGAGAATAACGTAGAGAGAGACAGAGACAGATAAAGATGGAGAGCCATTCAGTCAGTCATACCTACTCCACCATTCAATGAGACAACAGCTGATCTATATCTTAACTTCATCCACTTGTCTTGGCTACGTATCCCGTAACTCTTGTCTAAATCTACTGATCTCAGATTTAAAATGGTTAATTGAGTTGGTATTGATAAGCTAGCATTTGCTGCTTTTTTGGGAAGAGGGTTTTACACTTTTCCCATCCTTTGCATTAAGAAGTATTCTCCAACTAGTCACTTGGTAGTACAGGAAGGTGAGTATTGCTGAAGGAAGAGACATGCTGTCCAAGCTTTTCTTCTTGCACTCATCAGGACAATTGAAAGAATGCCAAATTTCAAAGGGATTAACAATTAGTACCACATGAGAAAAGGGTGCTGATTGGTTGGCAAGTCAACTCTGATTGGCCAAGGTGTTGCCATGGAGAATGCACCAGGGAACTATTGTCCTCCACATTTTTGTTTAATTCAAAATAGGCACAATGCCTGGATATGTTGCTTTTACCTGCAGAGGACAGGACCCTGCATATGAATATACTCTCCGTATATGAATATAAGTATTGGATATTCTTGTGTCTGACCTGATGAGTGCAAGATGAAAAGCTTTGACAGCATGTCTCTTTTTTTCAGCAATATTCTCCTACCCTGAATGGTCTGGTTCTGAGTTTAAGGTTACGCCCCCTTGTCTTAGACTCCCCATTATCGCATTAGGGCTTGGAGCAGAGATTTGGTCTTGACCAAGAACTCCCCCTATCCGCTCTGTTCTTTTGGCTGGTGTCAGAGGAGATCCTTCAATGAGGCCAATGACAATATTTGGGATCTTGGCTAACATCTCTTGCAGGCATTATTTAAAGCCATTGTTTATCGGAACTTGATTAAGGAGTGCTTTGTAGGAACCGCTTTCAGATTTTGATTCGGCCAGACACAAAACAAGAAAGTATATCATCTTAACTTGCCTGCAGTTTAATGACTTTCTATGAAGATAAGAATCAAGGAAGAGTCTAGATTCATATTTATAATTAAAGACAGGTTAGTGGGATGCTTTGAAGTGAGTTTAAGACTCCAAACTGATTTGGGTGTTGAGATTGGATCAGGGACAGCAGGACCAATATACGGATATTTTAGAAGGAAGTTTGCATGACACGATAACAAATCAATCGAAGAGGTTGAGTTGTTGGTTGGTGCAGTGACTCCCTTCGGTTGGAGCTTGTTTCAGACAGAGAGCATCTGAGGACAATAGATTGATGTAATAGCGTTTCTTTAATCATGCGATTTCCCCTCCTCCATTCTTCAGGATGGTGGCTTAAGAAGAGGATGAGGCCATTCGGCCTCCCGAGCCTGTTTCAATATTCTAGTACACCATGGTGTATCAGCTGTGGCTCAGTGGGTGGCATTCTTGCTCCTGACTTGGAAGGTTGTGGGTTCAAGTCGCACTCCAGAGACTTGGGCACTTACTCCAGGCTGACACTTACTGAGGGAGTGCTGTAGTGTTGCAGGCATCGTTCTTCACATGAGACATCCTCTCAGGTGGATTGTAAGGATTCAAAGGCTACAATTTTGAGGAAGAGCAGGGGAGATACCCTGTGTGTTTTGGCCAATATCTATCCCTCAGCCAACATGAAAAAAAAAAGGTGATCTGGTCATTATCACATGGCTGTTTGTGGGATCTTGCTGTGTGCAAATTGATTGCCATGTTTCCTACCTTACAACAGAGATTACACTTCAAAAGTACTTTACTGGTTATAAAGTGCTTGTGAAGATAGAACTGTGTTGCATGGCAACAGTTTTGTCCCATTCTCTCACGTAGCCCTGTACCGATCCCAAACTAATCCCACTGCCCCGCTCTCTCCCCATAGCCCTGTACCGATCCCAAACTAATCCCACTGCCCCGCTCTCTCCCCATAGCCCTGTACCGATCCCAAACTAATCCCACTGCCCCACTCTCTCCCCATAGCCCTGTACCGATCCCAAACTAATCCCACTGCCCCACTCTCTCCCCATAGCCCTGTATCAATCTCAAACTAATCCCACTGCCCCACTGTCTCTTTTCATTGCCCTGTGTATGTCATAGATTCATAGAGTTATTACACCACAGAAGGAGGCCATTCAGCCCATTGACTCCATGTTGACCCCAGTGGAGCAATCCAGTCAGTCCCATACCCCCGCTCTATCCCTATGGTCCTGAAAATTTATTTTGCTCAAGTGCTTATTCAATTCTCTTTTGAAATCATTGACTGTCTCCACTTCCACTCCCCTCGTGGGCAGTGAGTTCCAGGTCATCACCACTCGCTGTGTAAAACGTTCCTCCTCAAATACCCCCTGAATCTCTTACCCAAAATATTAAACCTGTGTCTCCCAGTCCTTGTAGCATCAGTTTTTCCTTGTCTCCCTTATCTAAACCTGTCATAATCTTGTACCCCTCTATAGGCTGACAAGTGGCAAGTAACATTCATGCCACACAAATGCCTGGCAATGACCATCTCCAACAAGAGAGAATCTAACCATCGCCCCTTGATGTTCAATGGCATTACCATCACTGAATCCCCCAATATCAACATCCTGGGGGTTACCATTGACCAGAAACTGAACTGGACCAGCCATATAAATACTGTGGCTACAAGAGCAGGTCAGAGGCTGGGAATCCTGCGGAGAGTAACTCACCTCCTGACTCCCCAAAGCCTGTCCACCATCTACAAGGCGCAAGTCAGGAGTGTGATGGAATAATCCCCACTTGCCTGGATGAGTGCAGCTCCCACACTCGAGAAGCTTGACACCATCCAGGGCAAATATCAAAATATACCCCTGTTCCTTCACTGTCGCTGGGTCAAAATCCTGGAACTCTCTCCCTAACAACACTGAGGGTGTACCTACACCACATGGGACTGCAGCGGTTCAAGAAGGCAGCTCATCACCACCTTCTCAAGGGGCAACTAGGGATGGGCAATAAACACTGGCCCAGCCAGCGAAGCCCATATCCTGTGAATGGAAAACAATATCTCCCCTCAATCTCCTTTTCTCCAAGGGGAACAACCCCAGCTTCTCCAACCTAACCTTGTAGCTAAAATCCCCCATCCCTGGAGCCAATCTGGTAAATCTCCTCCGCACCCTCTCAAGGACCCTCACATCCTTCCGAAAGTGTGGTGACCAGGACAGGACACAATACTCTAGCTGGGGTCTAACCAGAACTTTATAAAGATTCTGCATAACTTGCCTGCTTTGGAAATCAATAGCTCTGTGTATGAAGCCCAAGATCCCATCTGCTCTGCTCATCACTCTCTCAGTGTGTCCCTGCCACCTCCCAATATTGAGGCAGGTGGACTCCCAGGTCCCTGTCCCTGTAAACTCTGCAGCATTGTGCCATGAACCTTATATTGTCACTCCCCATCCCTTCCAAATGCATCACTCGCTTCTCCCTTGATTAAAGTTACTCTGCCCATTCTGCTAGCCTGTGTTTTGCTGCAGGTGATTGTTGTCCTCACTGTCACTCCTGACACTCGGGGGTATCATCCGCCCATTGGCAAGATGTTATTTTGTGATCCAGACCCACAGTTTGAAAGACTGGACCCGTCCCTTCCACCCATTTACCCTGTCGCAGGACACAGTCTGTGTCTGTCTCTCTCTCCCTGTGGGAGACCAGGGGACCCTCCAGCAGCTCCTGGGTGCAGAGCAGGGTTTCGGTTCTAACTCTCTCCGGAGGTTATCCGAGTTCTCCCTCCGGAGGGTTGGGGCTGGGGAGAGGCTGCTGAGAGCTGCAGATGGCGCTGCTTTTCCAGGAGACATTGTGGGGGTGGAGAGAGGGAGTGAGTTAAACACACACTCAGGACTCAGCCCCTCACAAAGCGCTGACACTTTACACAGCACCAGCTCCTTGCTGACCCCCTCCCTCCCCTCCCCTCCCCTCAGTCACTGACAGCCCCCAGCTCCTGGCAACTCACAGCAGCTTCAGCCCAGCAGCAGTAAACAAGGCGCAGTGTCAGAGTGTGTGTCTGGAGAGAGGGAGAGAGGGAGAGGGAGAGGGAGATCCCACTCACAGCAGCTCACACTCTGGATGTGAGAGGCCAACAGGGAGAAGCCGAGTTCAATACAAACTTTCACCTGGACCATGGACCGGGAGGAGCTACTCAAGAGGCGGTGAGTACCTGAGGGCAACCTGGCCGAGCACCTCCAACTGCACCAGCTCCCTCCCTCCCTGTCCCCTTCTCCCTCCCTCCCTGTCCCCTTCTCCCTCTCTCCCTCCCTGTCCCCCTCTCCCTCCCTCCCTCCCTGTCCCC
>NW_027599023.1:0-32747 GCF_964194155.1 Cetorhinus maximus | reverse complement strand
GTTGTTGAATTTGTTGGTGTTTTGCAATGTTGAGGTTGTTGCTGAATTTTTTGGTGTCTTTCAATATTGAGGTTGTTGTTGAATCTGTTGGTGTTTTTCAAAATTGAGATTGTTGTTGAATTTGTTGGCGTCTTAAAATGTTGAGGTTGTTATTGAATTTGTTGGTGTTATCAATGTTTTATTTGATCTTTTTCTCTTCTTTTAAAAGTTGAGGTTGTTGTTGAATTTGTTTGTGTTTTTCAATGTTGAGGTTGTTGTTGAATTTGTTTGTGAATTTCAATATTGAGGTTGTTGTTGAATTTGTTGGCGTTTTAACATGTTGAGGTTGTTGTTGAATTTGTTGGTGTTATCAATATTTTTCTTGAACTTTCTCTCTTTTTTAAAGTTGAGGTTGTTGTTGAATTTGTTTGTGTTTTTCAATGTTGGGGTTGTTGTTGAATTTGTTGGTGACCTTCAATATTGATGTTGTTGAATTTGTTGGTGATTTTGAATGTTGAGGTTGTTGTTGAATTTGTTGGTGTTTTTCATTGTTGAGGTTGTTGTTGAATTTGTTGGCGTTTTAACATGTTGAGGTTGTTGTTGAATTTGCTGGTGTTATCAATGTTTTTTTTGAACTTTTTCTCTTTTTTTAAAGTTGAGGTTGTTGTTGAATTTGTTTGTGTTTTTCAATGTTGGGGTTGTTGTTGAATTTGTTGGTGACCTACAATATTGATGTTGTTGAATTTGTTGATGTTTTTCATTGTTGAGGTTGTTATTGAATTTGTTTGTGTTATCAATTTTTTTTCGAACTTTTTATCTTCTTTTAAAAGTTGAGGTTGTTGTTGAATTTCTTGGTGTTTTTCAATATTGAGCTTGTTGTTGAATTTGTTCGGTGTTATCAATGTCATTTTTTGAAATTCTTTGTAGTTTTCAATGTTGAGGTTGTTGTTGAATTTTTTGGTGTTTTTCATTGTTGAGGTTGTTGAAGTTGTTGGTGTTTTTAAATATTGAGTTTGTTGTTGAATTTGTTTGTGTTTTTCATTTTTGAGGTAGTTGTTGAATTTGTTGGTGTTTTCAATGTTTTTTGTTGAACTTGTTTGTATATTTTAATAGTTAAGGTTGTTGTTGAATTTGTTGGTGTTTTTCAATGTTGAGGTTGTTGTTGAATTTGTTGGTGTCTTTCAATATTGAGGTTGTTGTTGAATTTGTTTGTGTTTTTCAATTTTAAGGTTGTTGTTGAATTTGTTGGTGTTATCAATGATATTCCATGATCTTTTTAGTCTTTTTCATTGTTGTGTTTATAGTTGAATTTGTTGGTTTTTTTCAATGATGAGGTTGTTGTTGAATTTGTTGATGATTTTCAATATTGATTTTCTTGTTGAATTTTTTGGCGTTTTTCAATGTTGACGTTGTTGTTGAATTTGATGGTGTTATCAATGTTTTTTTTTAACTTTTTCTCTTCTTTTAAAAGTTAAGGTTGTCGTTGAATTTATTGGTGTTTTTCAATGTTGAGGTTGTTGTTGAATTTGTTGGTTTTTTTCAATGTTGAGGTTGTTGTTGAATTTGTTGGTGTCTTTAAATATTGTGGTTGTTGTTGAATCTGTTGGTGTTTTTCAATGTTGAGGTTGTTGTTGATTTTTTTGGTGACTTTCAGTATTGAGATTGTTGTTGAATTTGTGGGGCTTTTAACATGTTGAGGTTGTTGTTGAATTTGTTAGTGTAATCAATGTTTTTTTGAACTTTTTCTCTTTTTCTTAAAGTTGAGGTTGTTGTTGAATTTGTTTGTGTTTTTCAATGTTGGGGTTGTTGTTGAATTTGTTGGTGACCTTCAATATTGAGGTTGTTGTTGAATTTGTTTGCGTTTTTCAATGTTGAGGTTGTTGTTGAATTTGTTGGTGATTTTCAATATTGATGTTGTTGAATTTGTTGGTGATTTTGAATGTTGAGGTTGTTGTTGAATTTGTTGGTGTTATCAATGTCATTTTCTGGAATTCTTTGTAGTTTTCAATGTTGAGGTTGTTGTTGAATTTGTTGGTGTTTTTCAATGCTGAGGTTGTTGTTGAATTTGTTGGTGATTTTCAGTATTGAGGTTGTTGTTGAATTTGTCGGCGTTTTTCAATGCTGAGGTTGTTGTTTAATTTGTTGATAATTTTCAATATTGATGTTGTTTAATTGGTTGGTGATTTTCAATGTTGAGGTTGTTGTTGAATTTGTTGGTGTCTTTCAATATTGATTTTGTTGTTGAATTTGTTGGTATTTTGCAATGTTGCGGTTGTTGTTGAATTTGCTGGTGACTTTCAATATTGAGGTTGTTGTTGAATTTGTTGGCGTTTTTCAATATTGAGGTTGTTGTTGAATTTGTTGGTGTTATCCATGTTTTTTTTGAACTTTTTCTCTTCTTTTAAATGTTGAGGTTGTTGTTGAATTTGTTGGTGTTTTTCAATGTTGAGGTTGCTGTTGAATTTGTTGGTGATTTTCAATATTGAGGTTGTTGCTGAACTTGTTTGCGTTTTTCAATGTCGAGGTTGTTGTTGAATTTGTTGATGATTTTCAATATTGATGTTCTTGAATATGTTGGTCATTTTCAATTTTGAGGTTGTTGTTGAATTTGTTGTTGTCTTTTAATATTGAGGTTGTTGTTTAGTTTGCAGGTATTTTTCAAAATTGAGGTTGTTGTTGAATTTGTTGGCGTTTTTCAATGTTGAGATTGTTGTTGAATTTTTCGCTGATTTTCAATGTTGAGGTCGTTGTTGAAATTGTTGGTGTCTTTCAATATTGAGGTTATTGTTGAATTTGTTGGAGTTGTTCAATGTTAAGTTGTTGTTGAATTTTTTGGTGTTTTTCATTGTTGAGGTTGTTGTTGAATTTGTTGGTGATTTTCAATTTGGAGATTGTTGAAGTTGTTGGTGTTTTCCATTGTTGAGGTTGTTGTTGAATTTGTTGGTGTTATCAATTTTTTGTTGAACTTGTTTGTATTTTCAGAAGTTAAGGTTGTTGTTGAATTTGTTGGTGTCTTTCAATATTGAGATTGTTGTTGACTTTGTTGGTGTTTTTCAACGTTGAAGTTGTTGTTGAATTTGTTGATGTTATCATTGTTATTTTTTGAAAATTTATTGTATTTTTGAAAGTTGAGCTTGTTGTTGAATTTTTTGGTGCTGTTCATTGTTGAGGTTGTTGTTGAATTTGTTTGTGTTTTCATTGTTGAGGTTGTTTTTGAATTTGTTGGTTTTTTTCAATTTTAAGGTTGTTGTTGAATTTGTTGGTGTTTTTCATTGTTGAGGTTTTTTGTTGAATTTGTTGCTTCTATAAATGTAGAGGTTGTTCAATTAGTTGGTGATTTTCAATGTTGCGGTTGTTGTTGAATTTTTTGGTGTTTTTCATTGTTGAGGTTGTAGTTGAATTTGTTGGTTTTTTTCATTGATGAGGTTGTTGTTGAATTTGTTGGTGACTTTCAATATTGAGGTTCTGGTCGAACTTGTTGGCGTTGTTCAATGTTGACGTTGTTGTTGAATTTGTTGTTGTTATCAATGTTTAATTTGAAGTTTTTCTCTTCTTTTAAAAGTTGAGGTTGTTGTTGAATTTGTTGGTGTTTTGCAATGTTGAGGTTGTTGCTGAATTTTTTGGTGTCTTTCAATATTGAGGTTGTTGTTGAATCTGTTGGTGTTTTTCAAAATTGAGATTGTTGTTGAATTTGTTGGCGTCTTAAAATGTTGAGGTTGTTATTGAATTTGTTGGTGTTATCAATGTTTTATTTGATCTTTTTCTCTTCTTTTAAAAGTTGAGGTTGTTGTTGAATTTGTTTGTGTTTTTCAATGTTGAGGTTGTTGTTGAATTTGTTTGTGAATTTCAATATTGAGGTTGTTGTTGAATTTGTTGGCGTTTTAACATGTTGAGGTTGTTGTTGAATTTGTTGGTGTTATCAATATTTTTCTTGAACTTTCTCTCTTTTTTAAAGTTGAGGTTGTTGTTGAATTTGTTTGTGTTTTTCAATGTTGGGGTTGTTGTTGAATTTGTTGGTGACCTTCAATATTGATGTTGTTGAATTTGTTGGTGATTTTGAATGTTGAGGTTGTTGTTGAATTTGTTGGTGTTTTTCATTGTTGAGGTTGTTGTTGAATTTGTTGGCGTTTTAACATGTTGAGGTTGTTGTTGAATTTGCTGGTGTTATCAATGTTTTTTTTGAACTTTTTCTCTTTTTTTAAAGTTGAGGTTGTTGTTGAATTTGTTTGTGTTTTTCAATGTTGGGGTTGTTGTTGAATTTGTTGGTGACCTACAATATTGATGTTGTTGAATTTGTTGATGTTTTTCATTGTTGAGGTTGTTATTGAATTTGTTTGTGTTATCAATTTTTTTTCGAACTTTTTATCTTCTTTTAAAAGTTGAGGTTGTTGTTGAATTTCTTGGTGTTTTTCAATATTGAGCTTGTTGTTGAATTTGTTCGGTGTTATCAATGTCATTTTTTGAAATTCTTTGTAGTTTTCAATGTTGAGGTTGTTGTTGAATTTTTTGGTGTTTTTCATTGTTGAGGTTGTTGAAGTTGTTGGTGTTTTTAAATATTGAGTTTGTTGTTGAATTTGTTTGTGTTTTTCATTTTTGAGGTAGTTGTTGAATTTGTTGGTGTTTTCAATGTTTTTTGTTGAACTTGTTTGTATATTTTAATAGTTAAGGTTGTTGTTGAATTTGTTGGTGTTTTTCAATGTTGAGGTTGTTGTTGAATTTGTTGGTGTCTTTCAATATTGAGGTTGTTGTTGAATTTGTTTGTGTTTTTCAATTTTAAGGTTGTTGTTGAATTTGTTGGTGTTATCAATGATATTCCATGATCTTTTTAGTCTTTTTCATTGTTGTATTTATAGTTGAATTTGTTGGTTTTTTTCAATGATGAGGTTGTTGTTGAATTTGTTGATGATTTTCAATATTGATTTTCTTGTTGAATTTTTTGGCGTTTTTCAATGTTGACGTTGTTGTTGAATTTGATGGTGTTATCAATGTTTTTTTTTAACTTTTTCTCTTCTTTTAAAAGTTAAGGTTGTCGTTGAATTTATTGGTGTTTTTCAATGTTGAGGTTGTTGTTGAATTTGTTGGTTTTTTTCAATGTTGAGGTTGTTGTTGAATTTGTTGGTGTCTTTAAATATTGTGGTTGTTGTTGAATCTGTTGGTGTTTTTCAATGTTGAGGTTGTTGTTGATTTTTTTGGTGACTTTCAATATTGAGATTGTTGTTGAATTTGTGGGGCTTTTAACATGTTGAGGTTGTTGTTGAATTTGTTAGTGTAATCAATGTTTTTTTGAACTTTTTCTCTTTTTCTTAAAGTTGAGGTTGTTGTTGAATTTGTTTGTGTTTTTCAATGTTGGGGTTGTTGTTGAATTTGTTGGTGACCTTCAATATTGAGGTTGTTGTTGAATTTGTTTGCGTTTTTCAATGTTGAGGTTGTTGTTGAATTTGTTGGTGATTTTCAATATTGATGTTGTTGAATTTGTTGGTGATTTTGAATGTTGAGGTTGTTGTTGAATTTGTTGGTGTTATCAATGTCATTTTCTGGAATTCTTTGTAGTTTTCAATGTTGAGGTTGTTGTTGAATTTGTTGGTGTTTTTCAATGCTGAGGTTGTTGTTGAATTTGTTGGTGATTTTCAGTATTGAGGTTGTTGTTGAATTTGTCGGCGTTTTTCAATGCTGAGGTTGTTGTTTAATTTGTTGATAATTTTCAATATTGATGTTGTTTAATTGGTTGGTGATTTTCAATGTTGAGGTTGTTGTTGAATTTGTTGGTGTCTTTCAATATTGATTTTGTTGTTGAATTTGTTGGTATTTTGCAATGTTGCGGTTGTTGTTGAATTTGCTGGTGACTTTCAATATTGAGGTTGTTGTTGAATTTGTTGGCGTTTTTCAATATTGAGGTTGTTGTTGAATTTGTTGGTGTTATCCATGTTTTTTTTGAACTTTTTCTCTTCTTTTAAATGTTGAGGTTGTTGTTGAATTTGTTGGTGTTTTTCAATGTTGAGGTTGCTGTTGAATTTGTTGGTGATTTTCAATATTGAGGTTGTTGCTGAACTTGTTTGCGTTTTTCAATGTCGAGGTTGTTGTTGAATTTGTTGATGATTTTCAATATTGATGTTCTTGAATATGTTGGTCATTTTCAATTTTGAGGTTGTTGTTGAATTTGTTGTTGTCTTTTAATATTGAGGTTGTTGTTTAGTTTGCAGGTATTTTTCAAAATTGAGGTTGTTGTTGAATTTGTTGGCGTTTTTCAATGTTGAGATTGTTGTTGAATTTTTCGCTGATTTTCAATGTTGAGGTCGTTGTTGAAATTGTTGGTGTCTTTCAATATTGAGGTTATTGTTGAATTTGTTGGAGTTGTTCAATGTTAAGTTGTTGTTGAATTTTTTGGTGTTTTTCATTGTTGAGGTTGTTGTTGAATTTGTTGGTGATTTTCAATTTGGAGATTGTTGAAGTTGTTGGTGTTTTCCATTGTTGAGGTTGTTGTTGAATTTGTTGGTGTTATCAATTTTTTGTTGAACTTGTTTGTATTTTCAGAAGTTAAGGTTGTTGTTGAATTTGTTGGTGTCTTTCAATATTGAGATTGTTGTTGACTTTGTTGGTGTTTTTCAACGTTGAAGTTGTTGTTGAATTTGTTGATGTTATCATTGTTATTTTTTGAAAATTTATTGTATTTTTGAAAGTTGAGCTTGTTGTTGAATTTTTTGGTGCTGTTCATTGTTGAGGTTGTTGTTGAATTTGTTTGTGTTTTCATTGTTGAGGTTGTTTTTGAATTTGTTGGTTTTTTTCAATTTTAAGGTTGTTGTTGAATTTGTTGGTGTTTTTCATTGTTGAGGTTTTTTGTTGAATTTGTTGCTTCTATAAATGTAGAGGTTGTTCAATTAGTTGGTGATTTTCAATGTTGCGGTTGTTGTTGAATTTTTTGGTGTTTTTCATTGTTGAGGTTGTAGTTGAATTTGTTGGTTTTTTTCATTGATGAGGTTGTTGTTGAATTTGTTGGTGACTTTCAATATTGAGGTTCTGGTCGAACTTGTTGGCGTTGTTCAATGTTGACGTTGTTGTTGAATTTGTTGTTGTTATCAATGTTTAATTTGAAGTTTTTCTCTTCTTTTAAAAGTTGAGGTTGTTGTTGAATTTGTTGGTGTTTTGCAATGTTGAGGTTGTTGCTGAATTTTTTGGTGTCTTTCAATATTGAGGTTGTTGTTGAATCTGTTGGTGTTTTTCAAAATTGAGATTGTTGTTGAATTTGTTGGCGTCTTAAAATGTTGAGGTTGTTATTGAATTTGTTGGTGTTATCAATGTTTTATTTGATCTTTTTCTCTTCTTTTAAAAGTTGAGGTTGTTGTTGAATTTGTTTGTGTTTTTCAATGTTGAGGTTGTTGTTGAATTTGTTTGTGAATTTCAATATTGAGGTTGTTGTTGAATTTGTTGGCGTTTTAACATGTTGAGGTTGTTGTTGAATTTGTTGGTGTTATCAATATTTTTCTTGAACTTTCTCTCTTTTTTAAAGTTGAGGTTGTTGTTGAATTTGTTTGTGTTTTTCAATGTTGGGGTTGTTGTTGAATTTGTTGGTGACCTTCAATATTGATGTTGTTGAATTTGTTGGTGATTTTGAATGTTGAGGTTGTTGTTGAATTTGTTGGTGTTTTTCATTGTTGAGGTTGTTGTTGAATTTGTTGGCGTTTTAACATGTTGAGGTTGTTGTTGAATTTGCTGGTGTTATCAATGTTTTTTTTGAACTTTTTCTCTTTTTTTAAAGTTGAGGTTGTTGTTGAATTTGTTTGTGTTTTTCAATGTTGGGGTTGTTGTTGAATTTGTTGGTGACCTACAATATTGATGTTGTTGAATTTGTTGATGTTTTTCATTGTTGAGGTTGTTATTGAATTTGTTTGTGTTATCAATTTTTTTTCGAACTTTTTATCTTCTTTTAAAAGTTGAGGTTGTTGTTGAATTTCTTGGTGTTTTTCAATATTGAGCTTGTTGTTGAATTTGTTCGGTGTTATCAATGTCATTTTTTGAAATTCTTTGTAGTTTTCAATGTTGAGGTTGTTGTTGAATTTTTTGGTGTTTTTCATTGTTGAGGTTGTTGAAGTTGTTGGTGTTTTTAAATATTGAGTTTGTTGTTGAATTTGTTTGTGTTTTTCATTTTTGAGGTAGTTGTTGAATTTGTTGGTGTTTTCAATGTTTTTTGTTGAACTTGTTTGTATATTTTAATAGTTAAGGTTGTTGTTGAATTTGTTGGTGTTTTTCAATGTTGAGGTTGTTGTTGAATTTGTTGGTGTCTTTCAATATTGAGGTTGTTGTTGAATTTGTTTGTGTTTTTCAATTTTAAGGTTGTTGTTGAATTTGTTGGTGTTATCAATGATATTCCATGATCTTTTTAGTCTTTTTCATTGTTGTGTTTATAGTTGAATTTGTTGGTTTTTTTCAATGATGAGGTTGTTGTTGAATTTGTTGATGATTTTCAATATTGATTTTCTTGTTGAATTTTTTGGCGTTTTTCAATGTTGACGTTGTTGTTGAATTTGATGGTGTTATCAATGTTTTTTTTTAACTTTTTCTCTTCTTTTAAAAGTTAAGGTTGTCGTTGAATTTATTGGTGTTTTTCAATGTTGAGGTTGTTGTTGAATTTGTTGGTTTTTTTCAATGTTGAGGTTGTTGTTGAATTTGTTGGTGTCTTTAAATATTGTGGTTGTTGTTGAATCTGTTGGTGTTTTTCAATGTTGAGGTTGTTGTTGATTTTTTTGGTGACTTTCAATATTGAGATTGTTGTTGAATTTGTGGGGCTTTTAACATGTTGAGGTTGTTGTTGAATTTGTTAGTGTAATCAATGTTTTTTTGAACTTTTTCTCTTTTTCTTAAAGTTGAGGTTGTTGTTGAATTTGTTTGTGTTTTTCAATGTTGGGGTTGTTGTTGAATTTGTTGGTGACCTTCAATATTGAGGTTGTTGTTGAATTTGTTTGCGTTTTTCAATGTTGAGGTTGTTGTTGAATTTGTTGGTGATTTTCAATATTGATGTTGTTGAATTTGTTGGTGATTTTGAATGTTGAGGTTGTTGTTGAATTTGTTGGTGTTATCAATGTCATTTTCTGGAATTCTTTGTAGTTTTCAATGTTGAGGTTGTTGTTGAATTTGTTGGTGTTTTTCAATGCTGAGGTTGTTGTTGAATTTGTTGGTGATTTTCAGTATTGAGGTTGTTGTTGAATTTGTCGGCGTTTTTCAATGCTGAGGTTGTTGTTTAATTTGTTGATAATTTTCAATATTGATGTTGTTTAATTGGTTGGTGATTTTCAATGTTGAGGTTGTTGTTGAATTTGTTGGTGTCTTTCAATATTGATTTTGTTGTTGAATTTGTTGGTATTTTGCAATGTTGCGGTTGTTGTTGAATTTGCTGGTGACTTTCAATATTGAGGTTGTTGTTGAATTTGTTGGCGTTTTTCAATATTGAGGTTGTTGTTGAATTTGTTGGTGTTATCCATGTTTTTTTTGAACTTTTTCTCTTCTTTTAAATGTTGAGGTTGTTGTTGAATTTGTTGGTGTTTTTCAATGTTGAGGTTGCTGTTGAATTTGTTGGTGATTTTCAATATTGAGGTTGTTGCTGAACTTGTTTGCGTTTTTCAATGTCGAGGTTGTTGTTGAATTTGTTGATGATTTTCAATATTGATGTTCTTGAATATGTTGGTCATTTTCAATTTTGAGGTTGTTGTTGAATTTGTTGTTGTCTTTTAATATTGAGGTTGTTGTTTAGTTTGCAGGTATTTTTCAAAATTGAGGTTGTTGTTGAATTTGTTGGCGTTTTTCAATGTTGAGATTGTTGTTGAATTTTTCGCTGATTTTCAATGTTGAGGTCGTTGTTGAAATTGTTGGTGTCTTTCAATATTGAGGTTATTGTTGAATTTGTTGGAGTTGTTCAATGTTAAGTTGTTGTTGAATTTTTTGGTGTTTTTCATTGTTGAGGTTGTTGTTGAATTTGTTGGTGATTTTCAATTTGGAGATTGTTGAAGTTGTTGGTGTTTTCCATTGTTGAGGTTGTTGTTGAATTTGTTGGTGTTATCAATTTTTTGTTGAACTTGTTTGTATTTTCAGAAGTTAAGGTTGTTGTTGAATTTGTTGGTGTCTTTCAATATTGAGATTGTTGTTGACTTTGTTGGTGTTTTTCAACGTTGAAGTTGTTGTTGAATTTGTTGATGTTATCATTGTTATTTTTTGAAAATTTATTGTATTTTTGAAAGTTGAGCTTGTTGTTGAATTTTTTGGTGCTGTTCATTGTTGAGGTTGTTGTTGAATTTGTTTGTGTTTTCATTGTTGAGGTTGTTTTTGAATTTGTTGGTTTTTTTCAATTTTAAGGTTGTTGTTGAATTTGTTGGTGTTTTTCATTGTTGAGGTTTTTTGTTGAATTTGTTGCTTCTATAAATGTAGAGGTTGTTCAATTAGTTGGTGATTTTCAATGTTGCGGTTGTTGTTGAATTTTTTGGTGTTTTTCATTGTTGAGGTTGTAGTTGAATTTGTTGGTTTTTTTCATTGATGAGGTTGTTGTTGAATTTGTTGGTGACTTTCAATATTGAGGTTCTGGTCGAACTTGTTGGCGTTGTTCAATGTTGACGTTGTTGTTGAATTTGTTGTTGTTATCAATGTTTAATTTGAAGTTTTTCTCTTCTTTTAAAAGTTGAGGTTGTTGTTGAATTTGTTGGTGTTTTGCAATGTTGAGGTTGTTGCTGAATTTTTTGGTGTCTTTCAATATTGAGGTTGTTGTTGAATCTGTTGGTGTTTTTCAAAATTGAGATTGTTGTTGAATTTGTTGGCGTCTTAAAATGTTGAGGTTGTTATTGAATTTGTTGGTGTTATCAATGTTTTATTTGATCTTTTTCTCTTCTTTTAAAAGTTGAGGTTGTTGTTGAATTTGTTTGTGTTTTTCAATGTTGAGGTTGTTGTTGAATTTGTTTGTGAATTTCAATATTGAGGTTGTTGTTGAATTTGTTGGCGTTTTAACATGTTGAGGTTGTTGTTGAATTTGTTGGTGTTATCAATATTTTTCTTGAACTTTCTCTCTTTTTTAAAGTTGAGGTTGTTGTTGAATTTGTTTGTGTTTTTCAATGTTGGGGTTGTTGTTGAATTTGTTGGTGACCTTCAATATTGATGTTGTTGAATTTGTTGGTGATTTTGAATGTTGAGGTTGTTGTTGAATTTGTTGGTGTTTTTCATTGTTGAGGTTGTTGTTGAATTTGTTGGCGTTTTAACATGTTGAGGTTGTTGTTGAATTTGCTGGTGTTATCAATGTTTTTTTTGAACTTTTTCTCTTTTTTTAAAGTTGAGGTTGTTGTTGAATTTGTTTGTGTTTTTCAATGTTGGGGTTGTTGTTGAATTTGTTGGTGACCTACAATATTGATGTTGTTGAATTTGTTGATGTTTTTCATTGTTGAGGTTGTTATTGAATTTGTTTGTGTTATCAATTTTTTTTCGAACTTTTTATCTTCTTTTAAAAGTTGAGGTTGTTGTTGAATTTCTTGGTGTTTTTCAATATTGAGCTTGTTGTTGAATTTGTTCGGTGTTATCAATGTCATTTTTTGAAATTCTTTGTAGTTTTCAATGTTGAGGTTGTTGTTGAATTTTTTGGTGTTTTTCATTGTTGAGGTTGTTGAAGTTGTTGGTGTTTTTAAATATTGAGTTTGTTGTTGAATTTGTTTGTGTTTTTCATTTTTGAGGTAGTTGTTGAATTTGTTGGTGTTTTCAATGTTTTTTGTTGAACTTGTTTGTATATTTTAATAGTTAAGGTTGTTGTTGAATTTGTTGGTGTTTTTCAATGTTGAGGTTGTTGTTGAATTTGTTGGTGTCTTTCAATATTGAGGTTGTTGTTGAATTTGTTTGTGTTTTTCAATTTTAAGGTTGTTGTTGAATTTGTTGGTGTTATCAATGATATTCCATGATCTTTTTAGTCTTTTTCATTGTTGTATTTATAGTTGAATTTGTTGGTTTTTTTCAATGATGAGGTTGTTGTTGAATTTGTTGATGATTTTCAATATTGATTTTCTTGTTGAATTTTTTGGCGTTTTTCAATGTTGACGTTGTTGTTGAATTTGATGGTGTTATCAATGTTTTTTTTTAACTTTTTCTCTTCTTTTAAAAGTTAAGGTTGTCGTTGAATTTATTGGTGTTTTTCAATGTTGAGGTTGTTGTTGAATTTGTTGGTTTTTTTCAATGTTGAGGTTGTTGTTGAATTTGTTGGTGTCTTTAAATATTGTGGTTGTTGTTGAATCTGTTGGTGTTTTTCAATGTTGAGGTTGTTGTTGATTTTTTTGGTGACTTTCAATATTGAGATTGTTGTTGAATTTGTGGGGCTTTTAACATGTTGAGGTTGTTGTTGAATTTGTTAGTGTAATCAATGTTTTTTTGAACTTTTTCTCTTTTTCTTAAAGTTGAGGTTGTTGTTGAATTTGTTTGTGTTTTTCAATGTTGGGGTTGTTGTTGAATTTGTTGGTGACCTTCAATATTGAGGTTGTTGTTGAATTTGTTTGCGTTTTTCAATGTTGAGGTTGTTGTTGAATTTGTTGGTGATTTTCAATATTGATGT
Source organism: Cetorhinus maximus (assembly GCF_964194155.1). Lineage (NCBI taxonomy): Eukaryota > Metazoa > Chordata > Chondrichthyes > Lamniformes > Cetorhinidae > Cetorhinus > Cetorhinus maximus. Next base: position 20,206 of record NW_027599023.1, on the reverse strand, counting down.
TGTTGAATTTGTTGGTGATTTTGAATGTTGAGGTTGTTGTTGAATTTGTTGGTGTTATCAATGTCATTTTCTGGAATTCTTTGTAGTTTTCAATGTTGAGGTTGTTGTTGAATTTGTTGGTGTTTTTCAATGCTGAGGTTGTTGTTGAATTTGTTGGTGATTTTCAGTATTGAGGTTGTTGTTGAATTTGTCGGCGTTTTTCAATGCTGAGGTTGTTGTTTAATTTGTTGATAATTTTCAATATTGATGTTGTTTAATTGGTTGGTGATTTTCAATGTTGAGGTTGTTGTTGAATTTGTTGGTGTCTTTCAATATTGATTTTGTTGTTGAATTTGTTGGTATTTTGCAATGTTGCGGTTGTTGTTGAATTTGCTGGTGACTTTCAATATTGAGGTTGTTGTTGAATTTGTTGGCGTTTTTCAATATTGAGGTTGTTGTTGAATTTGTTGGTGTTATCCATGTTTTTTTTGAACTTTTTCTCTTCTTTTAAATGTTGAGGTTGTTGTTGAATTTGTTGGTGTTTTTCAATGTTGAGGTTGCTGTTGAATTTGTTGGTGATTTTCAATATTGAGGTTGTTGCTGAACTTGTTTGCGTTTTTCAATGTCGAGGTTGTTGTTGAATTTGTTGATGATTTTCAATATTGATGTTCTTGAATATGTTGGTCATTTTCAATTTTGAGGTTGTTGTTGAATTTGTTGTTGTCTTTTAATATTGAGGTTGTTGTTTAGTTTGCAGGTATTTTTCAAAATTGAGGTTGTTGTTGAATTTGTTGGCGTTTTTCAATGTTGAGATTGTTGTTGAATTTTTCGCTGATTTTCAATGTTGAGGTCGTTGTTGAAATTGTTGGTGTCTTTCAATATTGAGGTTATTGTTGAATTTGTTGGAGTTGTTCAATGTTAAGTTGTTGTTGAATTTTTTGGTGTTTTTCATTGTTGAGGTTGTTGTTGAATTTGTTGGTGATTTTCAATTTGGAGATTGTTGAAGTTGTTGGTGTTTTCCATTGTTGAGGTTGTTGTTGAATTTGTTGGTGTTATCAATTTTTTGTTGAACTTGTTTGTATTTTCAGAAGTTAAGGTTGTTGTTGAATTTGTTGGTGTCTTTCAATATTGAGATTGTTGTTGACTTTGTTGGTGTTTTTCAACGTTGAAGTTGTTGTTGAATTTGTTGATGTTATCATTGTTATTTTTTGAAAATTTATTGTATTTTTGAAAGTTGAGCTTGTTGTTGAATTTTTTGGTGCTGTTCATTGTTGAGGTTGTTGTTGAATTTGTTTGTGTTTTCATTGTTGAGGTTGTTTTTGAATTTGTTGGTTTTTTTCAATTTTAAGGTTGTTGTTGAATTTGTTGGTGTTTTTCAACGTTTTAAGTTGTTGCTGAATTTGTTGGTGTTTTCTATGTTATTTTTCGAACATTTTTGTATTTTTAAACGTTGAGGTTGTTGTTGAATTATTTGGTGTTATCAATGTTTTTTTTGAACTTTTTCTATTCTTTAAATTTTGAGGTTGTTGTTGAATTTGTTGCTGATTTTCAATGTTGACGTTGTTTTTCAACTTGTTGGTATCTTTCAATATTGAGGATATTGTTGAATTTGCTGGTGGTTTTCAATGTTGAGATTTTATGTTGAATTTGTTGGTATTTTTCAATGTTGACGTTGTTGTTGAATTTGTTGGTATTTTTCATTGTTGAGGTTGTTGTTGAATTTGTTGCTGCTTTTCAATGTTGAGGTTGTTGTTGAAAGCTGATGTTTTTCATTGTTGAGGTTTTGGCTGAATTTGTTGGTGTTTTTCATTGTTGAGGTTGTTGAAGTTGTTGGTGTTTTTCAATATTGAGTTTGTTGTTGAATTTGTTGGTGTTTTTCATTGTTGAGGTTGTTGAAGTTGTTGGTGTTTTTCAATATTGAGCTTGTTGTTGAATTTGTTGGTGTTTTTCATTGTTGAGGTAGTTGTTGAATTTGTTGGTGTTTTCAATGTTTTTTGTTGAACTTGTTTGTATTTTTAAAAGTCAAGGTTGTTGTTGAATTTGTTGGTGTTTTTCAATGATGAGGTTGTGGTTGAATTTGTTGGTGATTTTCAATATTGAGTTTCTGGTTGAATTTGTTGGCGTTTTTCAATGTTGACATTGTTGTTGAATTTGTTGGTGTTATCAATGTTTTTTTTGAACTTCTTCTCTTTTCAAGTTGTGGTTGTAGTTGAATTTGTTGGTATTTTTCATTGTAGAGGTTGTTGTTGAATTTGTTGGTGTTTTTCAATGTTGAGGTTGTTGTTGAATTTGTTGTTGTCTTTCAATATTGAGGTTGTTGTTGAATATGTTGGTGTTTTTCAATGTTGAGGTTGTTGTTGAATTTGTTGGTGTTTTAACATGTTGAGGTTGTTGTTGAATTTGTTTGTGTTATCAATGTTTTTTTTGAACTTTTTCTCTTTTTTTTAAAGTTGAGGTTGTTGTTGAATTTGTTGGTGTTTTTCAATGTTGAGGTTGTTGTTGAATTTGTTGGTGACCTTCAATATTGAGGTTGTTGTTGAATTTGTTGGCGTTTTTCAATGTTGAGGTTGTTGTTGAATTTGTTGTTAAATTTCAAAATTGATGTTGTTGAATTTGTTGGTGATTTTGAATTGTGAGTTAGTTGTTGTAATTGTTGGTATCCTTCAATATTGAGGTTGTTGTTGAATTTGTTGGTGTTTTTCATTGTTGAGGTTGTTGTTGAATTTGTTGGTGTTATCAATGTTTTTTTTGAACTTTTTCTCTTCTTTTAAAATTGAAGGTTTTTGTTGAATTTGTTGGTATTTATCATTGTTGTGTTTGTTTAATTTTTTGGTGTTTTTCATTGTTGAGGTTGTTGAAGTTGCTGGTGTTTATCAATGTTGAGGTTGTTGTTGAATTTGTGGGTGTTTTTCAATGTTGCGGTTGTTGTTAAATTTGTTGGTGACTTTCAATATTGAGATTGTTGTTGAATTTGTTGGCGTTTTAAAATGTTGATGTTGTAGTTGAATTTGTTGGTGTTATCAATGTTATTTTTTGACATTCTTTGTAGTTTTCAATGTTGAGGTAGTTGTTGAATTTGTTGCTGTTATCAATGATATTCTTTGAACTTTTTAGTATTTTTCATTGTTGAGTTTATAGTTGTATTTGTTGGTTTTTTTCAATGTTGAGGTTGTTGTTGAATTTGTTCGCGTTTTAACATGTTGAGGTTGTTGTTGAATTTGTTGGTGTCCTTCAATATTGAGGTTGTAGTTGAATTTGTTGGTGTTTTTCATTGTTGAGGTTGTTGTTGAATTTGTTGGTGTTACAATGTTTTTTTTGAACTTTTTCTCTTCTTTTTAAAGTTGAGCTTGCTTTTGAATTTGTAGGCTTTTTTCAATGTTGAGCTTTTTGTTCAATTTGTTGGTGTTTTTACATGTTGAGGTTGTTGTTGAATCTGTTGTTGATTTTCAATATTGAGTTTGTTGTTGAATTTGTTGGTGTTATCAATGTTATTTTTTGACATTCGTTGTGGTTTTCAATGTTGTGGTAGTTCTTGAATTTGTTGGTGTTATCAATCATATTTTTTGAACGTTTTGGTATTTTTCAATGTTGAGGTTGTTGTTGAATTTGTTGGTGTTTTCAATGTTTTTTTTGAACTTTTTCTCTTCTTATAAAAGTTGAGGTTGTTGTTGACTTTGTTGGTAGTTTTCAATGTTGCATTTGTGGAATTTTTTGGTGCTTTTATTTTTTGATGTTGTTGAAGTTGTTGGTGTTTTTCATTGTTGAGGTTGATGTTCCATTTGTTGGTGTTTATCTTGTTGAGGTTGTTGTTGAAATTGTTTATATTATCAATGTTTTTTGTTGAACTTGTTTTTATTTTTAAAAGTTAAGGTTGTTGTTGAATTTGTTGGTGTTTTTCAATGTTAATGTTGTTTTGGAATTTGTTGCTGTTTTTCAATGTTGAGGTTGTTGTGGAAATTGTTGGTATTTTTCATTGTTCAGGTTTTTGTTCAATTTGTTGGTAAGATCAATGTTTTTTGTTGAACTTGTTTTTTTTTTAAAGTTTAGGTTGTTGTTGAAATTGTTGGTGTTTTTCAATGTTGAGGTTGTTCAATTTGTTGTTGTTTTTCAATGTTGAGGTTGTTGTTGAATTTGTTGGTGTTTTTCTTTGTTGAGGTATTAGATGAATTTGTTGGTGTTTTCCAATGTTGAGGTCGTTGCTGAATTTGTTGCTGTTAACAATGTTATTTTTTGAACTTTTATTGTATTTTTGAAAGTTGAGCTTGATGTTGAATTTTTGGTGTTTCTCAATGTTGAGGTTGTTGAATTTGTTGGTGATTTTCAATATTGAGGTTGTTGTTGAATTTTTTGGTGTTTTCCAATGTTGAGGTTGTTGTTGAATTTTCTGGTGATTTTCAATGTTGAGGTTGTTGTTGAATTTGTTGGTGTTTTTCATTGTTGAGGTTTTTGTTGAATTTGTTGGTGTTATCAATGTTTTTTTTGAACTTTTTCGCTTCTTTTAAATGTTGAGGTTGTTGTTGAATTTGATGCTGTTTTTCAACATGGCGATTGTTGAATTATTTGGTATTTTTCATTGTTGAGGTTGTTGTTGAATTTGTTGGTGTTTTTCAATGTTGCAGTTGTTGTTGAATGTTTTGGTGTTTTTCGTTGTTGAGGTTGTTGTTGAATTTATTGGTGTTTTTTTTTGTTGAGGATGTTGTTGAATTTATTGGTATTTTTGAATGTTGAGGGTGTTGTTGAATTTGTTGGTGTTTTTAAATGTTGAGGTTGTTGTTGAATTTGTTGCGGTTATCAATGTTATTTTTTGAACATTTATTCTTTTATGAATGTTGAGCTTGTTGTTGAATGTGTTGGTTTTTTTCAATGTTGAGATTGTTGTTGATTTTGTTGGTGTTTTTCAATGTTGAGGTGCTTGTTTGAATTTGTTGCGGTTATCAATGTTATTTTTTGAACATTTATTCTTTTTTGAATGTTGAGCTTGTTGTTGAATGTGTTGGTTTTTTTCAATGTTGAGATTGTTGTTGATTTTGTTGGTGTTTTTCAATGTTGAGGTTGTTGTTGAATTTGTTTGTGTTATTCAATGTTGATTTTGTTGAATTTGTTGGTGATTTTCAATGTTGATGTTGTTGTGGAAGTTGTTGGTGTTTTTCAATGTTGATTTTGTTGAATTTGTTGGTGTTTTTCAATGTTGAGGTCGTTGTTGAATTTATTGGTGTTATCAATGTTTTTTTTGAACTTTTTGGCTTCTTTTAAAAGTTGAGGTTGTTGTTGAATTTGTTGGTGTTTTTCATTGCTGAGGTTGTTGAAGTTTTTGGTGTTTTTCAATGTTGAGGTTGTTGTTGAATTTGTTGGTGTTTTTCATTGTTGAGGTTGTTGTTGAATTTGTTGGTGATTTTCAATATTGATGTTGTTGAATTTGTTGGTGATTTTGAATGTTGAGGTTGTTGTTGAATTTGTTGGTGTCCTTCAATATTGAGGTTGTTGTGGAATTTGTTGATGTTTTTCATTGTTGAGGTTGTTGTTGAATTTGTTGGTGTCTTTCAATATTGAGGTTGTTGTTGAATATGTTGGTGTTTTTCAATGTTGAGGTAGCTGTTGAATTTGTTTGTGACGTTCAATATTAAGATTGTTGTTGAATTTGTTGGCGTTTTAACATGTTGAGGTTGTTGTTGAATTTGTTGGTGTTATCAATGTTTTTTTGAACTTTTTCTCTTTTTTTTAAAGTTGAGGTTGTTGTTGAATTTGTTTGTGTTTTTCAATGTTGAGGTTGTTGTTGAATTTGTTTGCGTTTTTCAATATTGAGGTTGTTGTTGAATTTGTTTGCGTTTTTCAATGTTGAGGTTGTTGTTGAATTTGTTGGTGATTTTCAATATTGATGTTGTTGAATTTGTTGGTGATTTTGAATGTTGAGGTTGTTGTTGAAATTGTTGGTGTCCTTCAATATTGAGGTTGTTGTTGAAATTGTTGGTGTTTTTCATTGTTGAGGTTGTTGTTGAATTTGTTGGTGTTATCAATGTTTTTTTTGAACATTTTCTCTTTTTTTAAAAGTTAAGGTTGTTGTTGAATTTGTTGGTATTTTTCAATGTTGAGGTTGTTGTTGAATTAGTGGGTGTTTTTCAATGTTGCGGTTGTTGTTGAATTTTTTGGTGTTTTTCATTGTTGAGGTTCTAGTTAAATTTGTTGGGTTTTTTTCATTGATGAGGTTGTTGTTGAATTTGTTGTTGATTTTCAATATTGAGGTTCTGGTCGAATTTGTTGGCGTTGTTCAATGTTGAGGTTGTTGTTGAATTTGTCGGTGTTTTTCAATGTTGCGGTTGTAGTTGAATTTGTTGGTGTTTTTCATTGTTGAGGTTGTAGTTGAATTTGTTGGTGATTTTCAATATTGAGGTTCTGGTCGAATTTGTTGGCGTTGTTCAATGTTGAAGTTGTTGTTGAATTTGTTGTTGTTATTAATGTTTTATTTGAAGTTTTTCTCTTCTTTTAAGAGTTGAGGTTGTTGTTGAATTTGTTGGTGTTTTTCAATGTTGAGATTGTTGTTGAATTGGATGGTGCTTTGCAATGTTGAGGTTGTTGTGAATTTGTTGGTGTCTTTCAATATTGAGGTTGTTGTTGAATATGTTGGTGTTTTCAATGTTGATGTTGTTGTTAAATTTGTTGGTGACTTTCAATATTGAGATTGTTGTTGAATTTGTTGGCATTTGAAAATGTTGAGGTTGTTGTTGAATTTGTTGGTGTTATCAATGTTGTATTGATCTTTTTCTCTTCTTTTAAAAGTTGAGGTTGTTGTTGAATTTGTTTGTGTTTTTCAATGTTGAGGTTGTTGTTGAATTTGTTGGTGTTATCAATGATATTCTTTGAACTTTTTAGTATTTTTCATTGTTGAGTTTATAGTAGAATTAGTTGGTTTTTTTCAATGTTGAGGTTGTTGTTGAATTTGTTGGTGATATTCAATATTGAGTTTCTGGTTGAATTTGTTCGCGTTTTTCAATGTTGACATTGTTGTTGAATTTGGTGGTGTTATCAATGTTTTTTTTGAACTTTTTCTCTTCTTTTAAAAGTTAAGGTTGTTGTTGAACTTGTTGGTATTTTTCATTGTTGTGGTTGTTTAATTTTTTGCTGTTTTTAATTGTTGAGGTTGTTGAATTTGTTGGTATTTTTCAATGTTGCGGTTGTTGTTGAGTTTTTTGGTGTTTTTCATTGTTGAGGTTGTAGTTGAATTTGTTGGTTTTTTTCATTGTTGAGGTTGTTGTTGAATTTGTTGATGATTTTCAATATTGAGGTTCTGGTCAAATTTGTTGGCGTTGTTCAATGTTGAGGTTGTTGTTGAATTTGTGGGTATTTTTCAATGTTGCGGTTGTTGTTGAATTTTTTGGTGTTTTTTATTGTGGAGGTTGTAGTTGAATTTGTTGGTTTTTTTCATTGTTGAGATTGTTGTTGAATTTGTTTGTGATTTTCAATACTGAGGTTCTGGTCGAATTTGTTGGTTTTGTTCAATGTTGACGTTGTTGTTGAATTTGTTGGTGTTATCAATGTTTTATTTGAAGTCTTTCTCTTCTTTTAAAAGTCGAGGTTGTTGTTGAATTTGTTGGTGTCTTTCAATATTGAGGTTCTTGTTGAATATGTTGGTGTTTTTCAATGTTGAGGTTGTTGTTGAATTTGTTGGTGACTTTCATTTTTGAGATTGTTGTTCAATTTTGTTGATGTTTTAAAATGTTGAGGTTGTTGTTGAATTTTCTGGTGTTATCAATGTTTTTTTGATCTTTTTCTCTTCTTTTAAAAGTAGAGGTTGTTGTTGAATTTGTTGGTGTTTTTCAATATTGAGATTGTTGTTGAATTTGTAGGTTTTTTTCAATGTTGAGTTTTTTGTTGAATTTGTTGGTGTTTTTCCATGTTGAGGGTGTTGTTGAATTTGTTGGTGTTATAAATGTTATTTTTTGAAATTCTTTGTAGTTTTCAATGTTGAGGTAGTTTTTAAATTTGTTGGTGTTTTTCAATGTTGAGGTTGTTCAATTTGTTGGTGATTTTCAATATTGAGGTTGTTGTTGAATTTGTTGGTGTTTTTCAATGTTGAGCTTGTTATTGAATTTGTTGCTTGTCTTCAATGTTGAGGTTGTTGTTGAATTTGTTGTTGATTTTCAATAACGAGTTTGTTGTTGAATTTGTTGGTGTTATCAATGTTATTTTTTGAACTTTTTTGTATTTTTCAATGTTGAGGTTGTTGTTGAATTTGTTGGTATTTTTCATTGTTGTGTTTGTTTAATTTTTTGGTGTTTTTCATAGTTGAGATGTTTGAAGTTGTTGGTGTTTTTCCATGTTGAGGTTGTTGTTGAATTTGTGGGTGATTTTCAATGTTGCGGTTGTTGTTGAATTTTTTGGTGTTTTTCATTGTTGAGGTTGTAGTTGAATTTGTTGGTTTTTTTCATTGATGAGGTTGTTGTTGAATTTGTTAGTGACTTTCAATATTGAGGTTCTGGTCGAATTTGTTGGCGTTGTTCAATGTTGAGGTTGTTGTTGAATTTGTCGGTGTTTTTCAATGTTGCGGTTGTTGTTGAATTTTTTGGTATTTTTCATTGTTGAGGTTGTAGTTGAATTTGTTGGATTTTTTCATTGTTGAAGTTGTTGTTGAATTAGTTGGTGATTTTCAATATTGAGGTTCTGTTCGAACTTGTTGGCGTTGTTCAATGTTGACGTTGTTGTTGAATTTGTTGTTGTTATCAATGTTTTATTTGAAGTTTTTCTCTTCTTTTAAAAGTTGAGGTTGTTGTTGAATTTGTTGCTGTTTTGCAATGTTGATGTTGTTGTTGAATTTTTTGGTGTCTTTCAATATTGAGGTTGTTGTTGAATCTGTTGGTGTTTTTTAACATTGAGATTGTTGTTGAATTTGTTGGCGTCTTAAAATGTTGAGGTTGTTGTTGAATTTGTTTGTGTTTTTCAATGTTGAGGTTGTTGTTGAATTTGTTTGTGAATTTCAATATTGAGGTTGTTGTTGAATTTGTTGGCGTTTTAACATGTTGAGGTTGTTGTTTGAATTTGCTGGTGTTATCAATGTTTTTTTTTGAGCTTTTTCTCTTTTTTTAAAGTTGAGGTTGTTGTTGAATTTGTTTGTGTTTTTCAATGTTGGGGTTGTTGTTGAATTTGTTGGTGACCTACAATATTGATGTTGTTGAATTTGTTGATGTTTTTCATTGTTGAGGTTGTTATTGAATTTGTTTGTGTTATCAATTTTTTTTCGAACTTTTTATCTTCTTTTAAAAGTTGAGGTTGTTGTTGAATTTCTTGGTGTTTTTCAATATTGAGCTTGTTGTTGAATTTGTTCGGTGTTATCAATGTCATTTTTTGAAATTCTTTGTAGTTTTCAATGTTGAGGTTGTTGTTGAGTTTTTTGGTGTTTTTCATTGTTGAGGTTGTTGAAGTTGTTGGTGTTTTTAAATATTGAGTTTGTTGTTGAATTTGTTTGTGTTTTTCATTTTTGAGGTAGTTGTTGAATTTGTTGGTGTTTTCAATGTTTTTTGTTGAACTTGTTTGTATATTTTAATAGTTAAGGTTGTTGTTGAATTTGTTGGTGTTTTTCAATGTTGAGGTTGTTGTTGAATTTGTTGGTGTCTTTCAATATTGAGGTTGTTGTTGAATTTGTTTGTGTTTTTCAATTTTAAGGTTGTTGTTGAATTTGTTGGTGTTATCAATGATATTCCATGATCTTTTTAGTCTTTTTCATTGTTGTGTTTATAGTTGAATTTGTTGGTTTTTTTCAATGATGAGGTTGTTGTTGAATTTGTTGATGATTTTCAATATTGATTTTCTTGTTGAATTTTTTGGCGTTTTTCAATGTTGACGTTGTTGTTGAATTTGATGGTGTTATCAATGTTTTTTTTTAACTTTTTCTCTTCTTTTAAAAGTTAAGGTTGTCGTTGAATTTATTGGTGTTTTTCAATGTTGAGGTTGTTGTTGAATTTGTTGGTTTTTTTCAATGTTGAGGTTGTTGTTGAATTTGTTGGTGTCTTTAAATATTGTGGTTGTTGTTGAATATGTTGGTGTTTTTCAATGTTGAGGTTGTTGTTGAATTTTTTGGTGACTTTCAATATTGAGATTGTTGTTGAATTTGTGGGGCTTTTAACATGTTGAGGTTGTTGTTGAATTTGTTAGTGTAATCAATGTTTTTTTGAACTTTTTCTCTTTTTTTTAAAGTTGAGGTTGTTGTTGAATTTGTTTGTGTTTTTCAATGTTGGGGTTGTTGTTGAATTTGTTGGTGACCTTCAATATTGAGGTTGTTGTTGAATTTGTTGATGTTTTTCAATGTTGAGGTTGTTGTTGAATTTGTTGGTGTTATCAATGTCATTTTCTGGAATTCTTTGTGGTTTTCAATGTTGAGGTTGTTGTTGAATTTGTTGGTGTTATCAATGATATTCTTTGAACTTTTTAGTATTTTTCATTGTTGAGTTTATAGTTGAATTTGTTGGTTTTTTTCAATGTTGAGGTTGTTGTTGAATTTGTTGGTGATTTACAATATTGAGTTTCTGGTTGAATTTGTTGGCGTTTTTCAATGTTGACGTTGTTGTTGAATTTGGTGGTGTTATCAATGTTTTTTTTAAACGTTTTCTCTTCTTTTAAAAGTTGAGGTTGTTGTTGAATTTGTTGGTGTTTTGCAATATTGAGGTTGTTGTTGAATTTGTTGGTGTCTTTCAATATTGAGGTTGTTGTTGAATATGTTGGTGTTTTTCAATGTTGAGGTTGTTGTTGAATTTGTTGGTGTTTTTGAATGTTGAGGTTTTTGTTGAATTTGTTGGTGACTTTCAATATTGAGATTGTTGTTGAATTTGTTGGTGTTTTTCAATGTTGAGGTTGTTGTTGAATTTGTTGGTGACTTTCAATATTGAGATTGTTGTTGAATTTGTTGGCGTTTTAAAATGTTGAGGTTGTTGTTGAATTTGTTTGTGTTTTTCAATGTTGAGATTGTTGTTGAATTTGTTGGCGTTTTTCAATGTTGAGGTTGTTGTTGAATTTCTTGGTGATTTTCAATATTGATGTTGTTGAATTTGTTGGTGATTTTGAATGTTGAGGTTGTTGTTGAATTTGTTGGTGTCCTTCAATATTGAAGTTGTTGTTGCGATTGTTGATGTTTTTCTATGTTGAGGTTGTTGTTGAATTTGTTGGTGTTATCAATTTTTTTTTGAACTTTTTCTCTTCTTTTAAAAGTTGAGGTTGTTGTTGAATTTGTTGGTGTTTTTCAATATTGAGCTTGTTGTTGAATTTGTTGGTGTTATCAATGTCATTTTTTGAAATTCTTTGTAGTTTTCAATTGTGAGGTTGTTGTTGAATTTGTTGGTGTTATCAATGATATTCTTTGAACTTTTTAGTATTTTTCATTGTTGAGTTGATAGTTGAATTTGTTGGTTTTTTTCAATGTTGAGGTTGTTGTTAAATTTGTTGGTGATTTTCAATATTGAGTTTCTGGTTGAATTTGTTGGCGTTTTTTAATGTTGACGTTGTTGTTGAATTTGGTGGTGTTATCAATGTTTTTTTTGAACTTTTTCCCTTCTTTTAAAAGTTGAGGTTGTTGTTGAATTTGTTGGTGTTTTTCAATTTTGTGGTTGTTGTTGAATTTGTTGGTGTTTTTCAATGTTGAAGTTTTTGTGAATTTGTTGGTGTCTTTCAAAATAGTGATTGTTGTTGAATTTGTTGGTGTTTTAACATGTTGAGGTTGTTGTTGAATTTGTTTGTGTTATCAATGTTTTTTTTGAACTTTTTCTCTTTTTTTTAAAGTTGAGGTTGTTGTTGAATTTGTTTGTGTTTTTCAATGTTGGGGTTGTTGTTTGAATTTGTTGGTGACCTTCAATATTGATGTTGTTGAATTTGTTGGTGATTTTGAATGTTGCGGTTGTTGTTGAATTTGTTGGTGTCCTTCAATATTGAGGTTCTTGTTGAATTTGTTGGTGTTATCAATTTTTTTTGAACTTTTTCTCTTCTTTTAAAAGTTAAGGTTGTTATTGAATTTGTTGGTGTTTTTCAACATTGAGCTTGTTGTTGAATTTGTTCGGTGTTATCAATGTCATTTTTTGAAATTCTTTGTAGTTTTCAATGTTGAGGTTGTTGTTGAATTTGTTGGTGTTATCAATGATATTCTTTGATCTTTTTAGTATTTTTCATTGTTGAGTTTATAGTTGAATTTGTTGGTTTTTTTCAATGATGAGGTTGTGGTTGAATTTGTTGGTGATTTTCAATATTGAGTTTCTGGTTGAATTTGTTGGCGTTTTTCAATGTTGACATTGTTGTTGAATTTGTTGGTGTTATCAATGTTTTTTTTGAACTTCTTCTCTTCTTTTCAAGTTGTGGTTGTAGTTGAATTTGTTGGTATTTTTCATTGTTGAGGTTGTTGTTGAATTTGTTGGTGTTTTTCAATGTTGAGGTTGTTGTTGAATTTGTTGTTGTCTTTCAATATTGAGGTTGTTGTTGAATATGTTGGTGTTTTTCAATGTTGAGGTTGTTGTTGAATTTGTTGGTGTTTTAACATGTTGAGGTTGTTGTTGAATTTGTTTGTGTTATCAATGTTTTTTTTGAACTTTTTCTCTTTTTTTTAAAGTTGAGGTTGTTGTTGAATTTGTTGGTGTTTTTCAATGTTGAGGTTGTTGTTGAATTTGTTGGTGACCTTCAATATTGAGGTTGTTGTTGAATTTGTTGGTGTTTTTCAATGTTGAGGTTGTTGTTGAATTTGTTGTTAAATTTCAAAATTGATGTTGTTGAATTTGTTGGTGATTTTGAATTGTGATGTAGTTGTTGTAATTGTTGGTATCCTTCAATATTGAGGTTGTTGTTGAATTTGTTGGTGTTTTTCATTGTTGAGGTTGTTGTTGAATTTGTTGGTGTTATCAATGTTTTTTTTGAACTTTTTCTCTTCTTTTAAAATTTAAGGTTTTTGTTGAATTTGTTGGTATTTATCATTGTTGTGTTTGTTTAATTTTTTGGTGTTTTTCATTGTTGAGGTTGTTGAAGTTGCTGGTGTTTATCAATGTTGAGGTTGTTGTTGAATTTGTGGGTGTTTTTCAATGTTGCGGTTGTTGTTGAATTTTATGGTGTTTTTCATTGTTGAGGTTCTCGATGAATTTGTTGGTTTTTTTCATTGATGAGTTTGTTGTTGAATTTGTTGGTGATTTTCAATATTGATGTTCTGTTCGAATTTGTTGGCGTTGTTCAATGTTGAGGTTGTTGTTGAATTTGTCGGTGTTTTTCAATGTTGCGGTTGTTGAATTTTTTGGTGTTTTTCATTGTTTAGGTTGTAGTTGAATTTGTTGGTTTTTTTCGTTGTTGAGGTTGTTGTTGAATTTGTTGGTGATTTTCAATATTGAGGTTCTGGTCGAATTTGTTGGCGTTGTTCATTGTTGACGTTGTTGTTGAATTTGTTGATGTTATCAATGTTTTATTTGAAGTTTTTCTCTTCTTTTAAAAGTTGAGGTTGTTGTTGAATTTGTTGGTGTTTTGCAATGTTGAGGTTGTTGTGAATTTGTTGGTGTCTTTCAATATTGAGGATGTTGTTGAATATGTTGGTGTTTTTCAATGTTGAGGTTGTTGTTAAATTTGTTGGTGACTTTCAATATTGAGATTGTTGTTGAATTTGTTGGCGTTTTAAAATGTTGATGTTGTAGTTGAATTTGTTGGTGTTATCAATGTTATTTTTTGACATTCTTTGTAGTTTTCAATGTTGAGGTAGTTGTTGAATTTGTTGCTGTTATCAATGATATTCTTTGAACTTTTTAGTATTTTTCATTGTTGAGTTTATAGTTGTATTTGTTGGTTTTTTTCAATGTTGAGGTTGTTGTTGAATTTGTTCGCGTTTTAACATGTTGAGGTTGTTGTTGGATTTGTTGGTGTCCTTCAATATTGAGGTTGTAGTTGAATTTGTTGGTGTTTTTCATTGTTGAGGTTGTTGTTGAATTTGTTGGTGTTACAATGTTTTTTTTGAACTTTTTCTCTTCTTTTTAAAGTTGAGCTTGCTTTTGAATTTGTAGGCTTTTTTCAATGTTGAGCTTTTTGTTCAATTTGTTGGTGTTTTTACATGTTGAGGTTGTTGTTGAATCTGTTGTTGATTTTCAATATTGAGTTTGTTGTTGAATTTGTTGGTGTTATCAATGTTATTTTTTGACATTCGTTGTGGTTTTCAATGTTGTGGTAGTTCTTGAATTTGTTGGTGTTATCAATCATATTTTTTGAACGTTTTGGTATTTTTCAATGTTGAGGTTGTTGTTGAATTTGTTGGTGTTTTCAATGTTTTTTTTGAACTTTTTCTCTTCTTATAAAAGTTGAGGTTGTTGTTGACTTTGTTGGTAGTTTTCAATGTTGCATTTGTGGAATTTTTTGGTGCTTTTATTTTTTGATGTTGTTGAAGTTGTTGGTGTTTTTCATTGTTGAGGTTGATGTTCCATTTGTTGGTGTTTATCTTGTTGAGGTTGTTGTTGAAATTGTTTATATTATCAATGTTTTTTGTTGAACTTGTTTTTATTTTTAAAAGTTAAGGTTGTTGTTGAATTTGTTGGTGTTTTTCAATGTTAATGTTGTTTTGGAATTTGTTGCTGTTTTTCAATGTTGAGGTTGTTGTGGAAATTGTTGGTATTTTTCATTGTTCAGGTTTTTGTTCAATTTGTTGGTGAGATCAATGTTTTTTGTTGAACTTTTTTTTTTAAAGTTTAGGTTGTTGTTGAAATTGTTGGTGTTTTTCAATGTTGAGGTTGTTCAATTTGTTGTTGTTTTTCAATGTTGAGGTTGTTGTTGAATTTGTTGGTGTTTTTCTTTGTTGAGGTATTAGATGAATTTGTTGGTGTTTTCCAATGTTGAGGTCGTTGCTGAATTTGTTGCTGTTAACAATGTTATTTTTTGAACTTTTATTGTATTTTTGAAAGTTGAGCTTGATGTTGAATTTTTGGTGTTTCTCAATGTTGAGGTTGTTGAATTTGTTGGTGATTTTCAATATTGAGGTTGTTGTTGAATTTGTTGGTGTTTTCCAATGTTGAGGTTGTTGTTGAATTTTCTGGTGATTTTCAATGTTGAGGTTGTTGTTGAATTTGTTGGTGTTTTTCATTGTTGAGGTTTTTGTTGAATTTGTTGGTGTTATCAATGTTTTTTTTGAACTTTTTCGCTTCTTTTAAATGTTGAGGTTGTTGTTGAATTTGATGCTGTTTTTCAACATGGCGATTGTTGAATTTTTTGTTATTTTTCATTGTTGAGGTTGTTGTTGAATTTGATGGTGTTTTTCAATGTTGCAGTTGTTGTTGAATGTTTTGGTGTTTTTCGTTGTTGAGGTTGTTGTTGAATTTATTGTTGTTTTTTATTGTTGAGGATGTTGTTGAATTTATTGGTATTTTTGAATGTTGAGGGTGTTGTTGAATTTGTTGGTGTTTTTAAATGTTGAGGTTGTTGTTGAATTTGTTGCGGTTATCAATATTATTTTTTGAACATTTATTCTTTTATGAATGTTGAGCTTGTTGTTGAATGTGTTGGTTTTTTTCAATGTTGAGATTGTTGTTGATTTTGTTGGTGTTTTTCAATGTTGAGGTGGATGTTTGAATTTGTTGCGGTTATCAATGTTATTTTTTGAACATTTATTCTTTTTTGAATGTTGAGCTTGTTGTTGAATGTGTTGGTTTTTTTTCAATGTTGAGATTGTTGTTGATTTTGTTGGTGTTTTTCAATGTTGAGGTTGTTGTTGAATTTGTTTGTGTTATTCAATGTTGATTTTGTTGAATTTGTTGGTGATTTTCAATGTTGATGTTGTTGTTGAAGTTGTTGGTGTTTTTCAATGTTGATTTTGTTGAATTTGTTGGTGTTTTTCAATGTTGAGGTCGTTGTTGAATTTATTGGTGTTATCAATGTTCTTTTTGAACTTTTTGGCTTCTTTTAAAAGTTGAGGTTGTTGTTGAATTTGTTGGTGTTTTTCATTGCTGAGGTTGTTGAAGTTTTTGGTGTTTTTCAATGTTGAGGTTGTTGTTGAATTTGTTGGTGTTTTTCATTGTTGAGGTTGTTGTTGAATTTGTTGGTGTTTTTCAATATTGAGGTTCTTGTTGAATTTTTTGGTGTTTTTCAATGTTGAGGTTGTTGTTGAATTTGTTGGTTATTTTCAATATTGAATTTGTTGAATTTGTTGGGTGATTTTCAATATTGAGGTTGTTGTTGAATTTCTTGGTGTTATCAATGTTTTTTTTGAAATTTTTCTCTTCTTTTGAAAGATGAGGTTGTTGTTGAATTTGTTGGTGTTTTTCAATGTTGAGGTTGTTGTTGAATTTGTTGCTGATTTTGAAAGTTGAGGTTATTGTTGAATTTGTTGGTGATTTTCAATATTGATGTTGTTGAATTTGTTGGTGATTTTGAATGTTGAGGTTGTTGTTGAATTTGTTGGTGTCCTTCAATATTGAGGTTGTTGTGGAATTTGTTGATGTTTTTCATTGTTGAGGTTGTTGTTGAATTTGTTGGTGTCTTTCAATATTGAGGTTGTTGTTGAATATGTTGGTGTTTTTCAATGTTGAGGTAGCTGTTGAATTTGTTTGTGATGTTCAATATTAAGATTGTTGTTGAATTTGTTGGCGTTTTAACATGTTGAGGTTGTTGTTGAATTTGTTGGTGTTATCAATGTTTTTTTGAACTTTTTCTCTTTTTTTTAAAGTTGAGGTTGTTGTTGAATTTGTTTGTGTTTTTCAATGTTGAGGTTGTTGTTGAATTTGTTGGTGACCTTCAATATTGAGGTTGTTGTTGAATTTGTTTGCGTTTTTCAATGTTGAGGTTGTTGTTGAATTTGTTGGTGATTTTCAATATTGATGTTGTTGAATTTGTTGGTGATTTTGAATGTTGAGGTTGTTGTTGAAATTGTTGGTGTCCTTCAATATTGAGGTTGTTGTTGAAATTGTTGGTGTTTTTCATTGTTGAGGTTGTTGTTGAATTTGTTGGTGTTATCAATGTTTTTTTTGAACATTTTCTCTTTTTTTAAAAGTTAAGGTTGTTGTTGAATTTGTTGGTATTTTTCAATGTTGAGGTTGTTGTTGAATTCGTGGGTGTTTTTCAATGTTGCGGTTGTTGTTGAATTTTTTGGTGTTTTTCATTGTTGAGTTTCTAGTTAAATTTGTTGGGTTTTTTTCATTGATGAGGTTGTTGTTGAATTTGTTGTTGATTTTGAATATTGAGGTTCTGGTCAAATTTGTTGGCGTTGTTCAATGTTGAGGTTGTTGTTGAATTTGTCGGTGTTTTTCAATGTTGCGGTTGTTGTTGAATTTTTTGGTGTTTTTCATTGTTGAGGTTGTAGTTGAATTTGTTGGTGATTTTCAATATTGAGGTTCTGGTCGAATTTGTTGGCGTTGTTCAATGTTGAAGTTGTTGTTGAATTTGTTGTTGTTATTAATGTTTTATTTGAAGTTTTTCTCTTCTTTTAAGAGTTGAGGTTGTTGTTTAATTTGTTGGTGTTTTTCAATGTTGAGATTGTTGTTGAATTGGATGGTGCTTTGCAATGTTGAGGTTGTTGTGAATTTGTTGGTGTCTTTCAATATTGAGGTTGTTGTTGAATATGTTGGTGTTTTTCAATGTTGATGTTGTTGTTAAATTTGTTGGTGACTTTCAATATTGAGATTGTTGTTGAATTTGTTGGCATTTGAAAATGTTGAGGTTGTTGTTGAATTTGTTGGTGTTATCAATGTTGTATTGATCTTTTTCTCTTCTTTTAAAAGTTGAGGTTGTTGTTGAATTTGTTTGTGTTTTTCAATGTTGAGGTTGTTGTTGAATTTGTTGTTGTTATCAATGATATTCTTGAACTTTTTAGTATTTTTCATTGTGGAGTTTATAGTAGAATTAGTTGTTTTTTTTCAATGTTGAGGTTGTTGTTGAATTTGTTGGTGATATTCAATATTGAGTTTCTGGTTGAATTTGATGGCGTTTTTCAATGTTGACATTGTTGTTGAATTTGGTGGTGTTATCAATGTTTTTTTTGAACTTTTACTCTTCTTTTAAAAGTTGAGGTTTTTGTTGAATTTGTTGGTGTTTTTCAATGTTGAGGTTGTTGTTGAATTTGTTGGTGTTTTTCAATGTTGAGGTTGTTGTTGAATTTGTTGGTGTCTTTCAATATTGAGGTTGTTGTTGAATATGTTGGTGTTTTTCAATGTTGAGGTTGTTGTTGAATTTGTTGGTGACTTTCAATATTGAGATTGTTGTTGAATTTGTTGGCGTTTTAACATGTTGAGGTTGTTGTTGAAATTGTTGGTGTTATCAATGTTTTTTTTGAACTTTTTCTCTTTTTTTTATAGTTGAGGTTGTTGTTGAATTTGTTGGTGACCTTCAATATTGATGTTGTTGAATTTGTTGGTCATTTTGAATGTTGAGGTTGTTGTTGAATTTGTTAGTGTCCTTATATATTGAGGCTGTTGTTGAATTTGTTGATGTTTTTCATTGTTGAGGTTGTTGTTGAATTTGTTGGTGTTATCAATTTTTTTTTGAACTTTTTCTCTTCTTTTAAAAGTTGAGGTTGTTGTTGAATTTGTTGGTGTTTTTCAATATTGAGCTTGTTGTTGAATTTTTTGGTGTTATCAATGTCATTTTTTGAAATTCTTTGTAGTTTTCAATGTTGAGGTTGTTGTTGAATTTGTTGGTGTTATCACTGATATTCTTTGAACTTTTTAGTATTTTTCATTGTTGAGTTTGTAGTTGAATTTGTTGGTTTTTTTCAATGTTGAGGTTGTTGTTGAATTTGTTGGTGATTTTCAATAATGTGTTTCTGGTTGAATTTGTTGGCGTTTTTCAATGTTGACGTTGTTGTTGAATTTGGTGGTGTTATCAATGTTTTTTTTGAACTTTTTCTCTTCTTTTAAAAGTTGAGGTTCTTGTTGAATTTGTTGGTGTTTTTCAATGTTGAGGTTGTTGTTGAATATGTTGGTGTTTTTCAATGTTGAGGTTGTTGTTGAATTTGCTGCTATTTTTCAATGTTGAGGTTGTTGTTGAATTTGTTGGTGTTTTTCAATGTTGAGCTTGTTGTTGAATTTGTTGGTGTTTTTCAATGTTGGGGTTGTTGTTGAATTTGTTGGTGTCTTTCAATATTGAGTGTTGTTGTTGAATACGTTGGTGTTTTTCAATGTTGTGGTTGTTGTTGAATTTGTTGGTGTTTTTCAATGTTGAGGTTGTTGTTGAATTTGTCGGTGACTCTCAATATTGAGATTATTGTTGAATTTGTTGGCATTTTAACATGTTGTGGTTGTTGTTGAATTTGTTGGTGTTACCAATGTTTTTTTTGAACTTTTTTTCTTTTTTTAAAGTTGAGGTTGTTGTTGAATTTGTTTGTGTTTTTCAATGTTGGGGTTGTTGTTGAATTTGTTGGTGACCTTCAATATTGATGTTGTTGTTGAATTTGTTGATGTTTTTCATTGTTGAGGTTGTTGTTGAATTTGTTGGTGTTATCAATTTTTTTTTGAACTTTTTCTCTTCTTTTAAAAGTTGAGGTTGTTGTTGAATTTTTTGGTATTTTTCAATGTTGAGGTTGTTGAATTTGTTGGTGATTTTCAACATTGAGTTTCTGGTTGAATTTGTTGATGTTTTTCAGTATTGAGGTTGTTGTTTAATTTGTTGGTGTTATCAATGTTGAGGTTGTTGTTGAATTTGTCGGTGTTTTTCAATGTTGCGGTTGTTGTTGAATTTTTTGGTGTTTTTCATTGTTGATGTTCTACTTAAATTTGTTGGGTTTTTTTCATTGATGAGGTTGTTGTTGAATTTGTTGTTGATTTTCAATATTGTGGTTCTGGTCAAATTTGTTGGCATTGTTCAATGTTGAGGTTGTTGTTGAATTTGTCGGTGTTTTTCAATGTTGCGGTTGTTGTTGAATTTTTTGGTGTTTTTCATTGTTGAGGTTGTAGTTGAATTTGTTGGTGATTTTCAATATTGAGGTTCTGGTCGAATTTGTTGGCGTTGTTCAATGTTGAAGTTGTTGTTGAATTTGTTGTTGTTATTAATGTTTTATTTGAAGTTTTTCTCTTCTTATAAGAATTGAGGTTGTTGTTGAGTTTTTTGGTATTTTTCAATGTTGAGGTTGTTGAATTTGTTGGTGATTTTCAACATTGAGTTTCTGGTTGAATTTGTTGATGTTTTTCAGTATTGAGGTTGTTGTTTAATTTGTTGGTGTTATCAATGTTGAGGTTGTTGTTGAATTTGTCGGTGTTTTTCAATTTTGCGGTTGTTGTTGAATTTGTCGGTGTTTTTCAATGTTGCGGTTGTTGTT
>NW_027599022.1:0-32749 GCF_964194155.1 Cetorhinus maximus | reverse complement strand
TACAACGCTCCCTATCTCTGTTACCTTCTCCAACCCCGACAACCCTCCCTACCCCTGTTACCTTCTCCAACCCCTACAGCCCTACCTATCCGTGTTACCGTCTCCAACCATTACAACCCTCCCTATCCCTGTTACCGTCTCCAACCCCTATAACCATCCCTAACACTGTTACCTTCTCCAGCCCCTACAATCCTCCCTAACTCTGTAACCTTCTCCAACCCCTACAACCCTCCCTATCCCTGTTACCGTCTCCAACTCCTACAACCCTCCCTATCCCTGTTACTGTCTCCAACCTCTACAACCCTCCCTATCCCTGTTATCTTCTCCAACCCCTACAATCCACCCTATCCCTGTAAGCTTCTCCAACCCCGACAACCCTCCCTATCCCTGTTACCTTCTCCAACCCCTACAACAGTCCCTATCCCTGATACCATCTCCGACCCCTACAACCCTCCCTATCGCTGTAACCTCCTCCAGCCCCTACAATCCTCCCTATCTCTGTAACCTCTAGTCCCTACAATCCTCCCTATCTCTGTAACCTTCTCCAACCCCTACAACCCTCCCTATCCCTGTTACCGTCTCCAACTCCTAGAATGCTACCTGTCCCTGTTAGCTCCTCCAGGTCCTACAACCCTCCCTATCCCTGTTACCGTCTCCAACTATCCCTATCCCTGTTACCGTCTCCAACCTCTACAACGCTCCCTATCCCTGGTATCTTCTCCAACCCCTACAACCTTCCCTATCCCTGTTACCGTCTCCAACTCCTACAACGCCCCCAATCCCTGTTTCCTCCTCCAGGTTCTACGACCCTCCCTATCTCTGTTACTGTCTCCAAAACCTACAACCCTTCCGTTCTCTCTAAACTTCTCCTACCCCTACAACCCTCCCTATCCCTTTTACCTTCTCCAGGTCCTCGGACCCTCCCTATCCCTGTTACCGTCTCCCACCCCTTAAAGCCTCCCTATCCCTGTTACATTCTCCAACCCCGACAACATTCCCTATCCCTGTTACCGTCTCCACTCCTGACAACCTTCCCTATCCCTGTTAGATTCTCCAACCACGACAACCCTCCGTTTCCCTGTTACTTTCTCCAACCCCGACAGCCCTCCCTATCCCTCTTTCTTTCTCCAACCCCAAAACCCACCCTATACCTGCTACCTCCTCCAGGCCTTACAACCCTCCCTATTACTGTTACCATATCTAACTCCTACAACCCTCCCTATCCCTGATATCGTCTCCAACCCCAACAACTCACCCTATCCCTGTTACCTTCTCCAACGCCTACAACCCACCTTATGCCTTTTACCTTCTCCAACCCCAACAACCCTCCCTATCCCTGTTACTAACTCCAGACCCTACAACCCTCCAGATCCCTGTTACCTCCTCCAGGTTCTACAACCATCCCTATCCCCGTTACCGTCTCTAAACCCTACAGCCCCCCCTATCCCTGTTACCTTCTCCAACCCCGACAACCATCCCTATTCCTGTTCCCGTCTCTAACCCCTACAACCCTCCCTATCCCTATTTCCGTCTCCAACCCCTACAACCCTCCCTATTCCTGTTACCATCTACAACACTCCCTATCCCTGTTACCGTCTCCAATCTCTACAACCCTCCCAATCCCTGTTTCCGTCCACAACCCCTACAACCTTCCCTATCTCTGTTACCTTCTCCAGCTCCAAGAACCCTCCTTCTCCCTGTTACCGTCTCCAACCCCGACAACCCTCCCTATCCCTGTTATCTTCTCTGACTCCTACAACCCTCCCTATCTCTGTAACCTCAGCCCCTACAACCCTGCCTATCCCTGATACCGTCTCTAACCCCTAAAACCCTCTCTATCCCTGTTACCTCCTCCAGGTCCTACAAGCCTGTCTATCCGTGTTACATTCTCCAGCCCCTACAACCCTCCCTATCTCTGTTACCTTCTCCAACCCCGACAACCCTCCCTATACCTGATACCGTCTCGAACCCCGACACCCTCCCTATCCCTGTTACCTCCTCCAGCCCCTCCAATCCTCCCTATCTCTGTAACCTCCAACCCTACAACCTTCCCTATCTTTGTTACCTTCTCCAACCCTGACAACCCTCCTTTTCCCTGTTACCGTCTCCAACAACTACAAACCTCCCTATCCCTGTTACCTTCTCCAACCCCTACAACCCTCCCTATCCCTGTTACCTCCTCCAACCCCTACAAAACCCCCTATCCCTGTTACCGTCTCCAACCCCTATAACCATCCCTAACACTGTTACCTTCTCCAGCCCCTACAATCCTCCCTATCTCTGTAACCTTCTCCAACCCCTACAACCCTCCCTATCCCTGTTACCGTCTCCAACTCCTACAACCCTCCCTATCCCTGTTACTGTCTCCAACCTCTACAACCCTCCCTATCCCTGTTATCTTCTCCAACCCCTACAATCCACCCTATCCCTGTAAGCTTCTCCAACCCCTACAACCCTCCCTATCCCTGTTACCGTCTACAACCCCTACAACCTTCCCTATCTCTGTTACATTCTCCAGCTCCAACAACCCTCCCTATCCCTGTTACCTCCTACAGGTCCTACGACCCTCCCTATACCTGTTACCATCTCCAACCACGACAACCCTCCCTATCCCTGTTACCGTTTCCAACCCCTACCACCCTCTCTATCCCTGTTACAGTCTCCAACCACTACAACCCTCCCTATCTCTGTTACCTTCTCCAGCTCCAACAACCCTCCCTGTCTTTGTTACCGTCTCCAAACCCGACAACCCTGTCTATCCCTGTTACCTTCTCCAGCACCTACAATCCTCCCTATCCCTGATACCGTCTCCAACCCCTAAAACCCTCTCTGTCCATGTTACCGCTTCCAGGTCCTACAAGCCTCCCTATCCCTGTTACGTTATCCAGCCCCTACAACCCTCCCTATCTCTCTAACCACCAGCCTATACAACCATCCCTATCTCTGTAACCTCCTCCAGCCCCTACAACCCTCCCTATCTCTCTAACCACCAGCCCCTACAACCAACCCTCTCTCTGTAACCTCCTCGAACCCCTACAACCCTCCTTATCCTTGTTACCGTCTCCAACCATCCCTATCCCTGTTACTGTCTCCAACCTCTACAACCCTCCCTATCCCTGTTATCTTCTCCAACCCCTACAACCCACCCTATTCCTGTAACCTTCTCCAACCCCGACAACCCTCCCTATCCCTGTTACCTTCTCCAACCCCTACAACACTCCCTATCCCTGAGACCATCTCCAACCCCTACAACCCTCCCTATCGCTGTTACCTCCTCCAGCCCCTACAATCCTCCCTATCTTTGTAACCTCCAGCCCCTACAATCCCCCCTATCTCTGTAACCTTCTCCAACCCCTACAACCCTCCCTATCCCTGTTACCTCCTCCAGGTCCTACGACCCTCCGTATACCTGTTACCATTTCCAAACACGACAACCCCCCTATCCCTGTTACCGTTTCCAACCGCTACCACCCTCTCTATCCCTGTTACCTCCTCCAGCCCCTACAACGCTCCCTATCTCTGTTACCTTCTCCAACCCCGACAACCCTCCCTACCCCTGTTACCTTCTCCAACCCCTACAGCCCTACCTATCCCTTTTACCGTCTCCAACCACTACAACCCTCCCTACCCCTGTTACCGTCTCCAACCCCTACAACCATCCCTAACACTGTTACCTTCTCCAGCCCCTACAATCCTCCCTATCTCTGTAACCTTCTCCAACCCCTACAACCCTCCCTGTCCCTGTTACCGTCTCCAACTCCTACAACCCTCCCTATCCCTGTTAACTCCTCCAGGTCCTACACCCCTCCCTATCCCTGTTACTGTCTCCAACCTCTATAACCCTCCCTATCCCTGTTATCTTCTCCAACCCCTACAATCCACCCTATCCCTGTAACCTTCTCCAACCCCGACTACCCTCCCTATCCCTGTTACCTTCTCCAACCCCTACAACAGTCCCTATCCCTGATACCATCTACGACCCCTACAACCCTCCCTATCGCTGTTACCTCCTCCAGCCCCTACAATCCTCCCTATCTCTGTAACCTCTAGTCCCTACAATCCTCCCTATCTCTGTAACCTTCTCCAACCCCTACAACCCTCCCTATCCCTGTTACCGTCTCCAACTCCTACAACGCTCCCTGTCCCTGTTAGCTCCTCCAAGTCCTACAACCCTCCCTATCCCTGTTACCGTCTGCAACCATCCCTATCCCTGTTACCGTCTCCAACCTCTACAACGCTCCCTATCCCAGGTATCTTCTCCAACCCCTACAACCCTCCCTATCCCTGTTACCGTCTCCAACTCCTACAACGCTCCCAATCCCTGTTTCCTCCTCCAGGTTCTACGACCCTCCCTATCTCTGTTACTGTCTCCAAAACCTACAACCCTTCCGTTCTCTGTAAACTTCTCCTACCCCTACAACCCTCCCTATCCCTGTTGCCGTCTCCAACCCCTTAAAACCTCCCTATCCCTGTTACATTCTCCAACCCCGACAACATTCCCTATCCCTGTTACCGTCTCCAACCCTGACAACCTTCCCTATCCCTGTTAGATTCTCCAAGCACAACAACCCTCCGTTTCCCTGTTACTTTTTCCAACCCCGACAGCCCTCCCTATCCCTCTTTCTTTCTCCAACCCCAAAACCCACCCTATACCTGCTACCTCCTCCAGGCCTTACAACCCTCCCTATTACTGTTACCATATCTAACTCCTACAACCCTCCCTATCCCTGATATCGTCTCCAACCCCAACAACCCACCCTATCCCTGTTACCTTCTCCAACGCCTACAACCCTCCCTATGCCTTTTACCTTCTCCAACCCCAACAACCCACCCTATCCCTGTTACCTTCTCCAACCGCTACAACCCTCCCTATCCCTGTTACTAACTCCAGACCCTACAACCCTCCAGATCCCTGTTACCTCCTCCAGGTTCTACAACCATCCCTATCCCCGTTACCGTCTCTAAACCCTACAGCCCCCCCTATCCCTGTTACCTTCTCCAAACCCGACAACCATCCCTATTCCCGTTCCCGTCTCTAACCCCTACAACCCTCCCTATCCCTATTTCCGTCTCCAACCCCTACAACCCTCCTTATCCCTGTTACCTTCTCCAACCCCTACAACCCTCCCTATCCCTATTTCCGTCTCCAACCCCTACAACCCTCCTTATCCCTGTTACCTTCTCCAACCCCTACAACCCTCCCTAACCCTGTTACCTTCGCCAACCCCTACAACCCTCCCTGTATCTGTTACCTTCACCAACACTGACAACCCTCCTTATCACTGATACCGTCTCCAACCCCTACAGCCCTCACTATCCCTGTTACCTTCTCCAACCCCTACAACCCTCCCTATCCCAGTTACCAACTCCAGCCCCTACAACCCTCCAGATCCCTGTTACCTCCTCCAGGTTCTACAACCATCCCTATCCCTGTTACCGTCTCTAACCCCTACAACCCTCCCTATCCCTGTTACCTACTCCAACCCTGACAACCATCCCTATTCCTGTTACCGTCTCTAACCCCTAGGAACCTCCCTATCCCTGTTACCGTCTCTAACCCCTACAACCCTCCCTATCCCTGTTTCCGTCTCCAACCGCTACAACTCTCCCTATCCCTGTTACCTTCTCCAACCCCTACAACCCTCCCTATCCCTGTTACCTTCACCAAACCCTACAACCCTTCCTATATGTTATCTTCTCCAACACCGACAACCCTCCTTATCCCTGATACCGTCTCCAACCCCTACAACCCTCCCGATCCCTGTTACCGTCTCTCACCCCAACGACCCTCCCTATCCCTGTTACCGTCTCCAAACCCTTAAAACCTCCCTATCCCTGTTACCTTCTCCAACCCCTACAACCATCCCTAACACTGTTACCTTCTCCAGCCCCTACAACCCTTCCCTTCTCTGTAAATTACTCCTACCCCTACATCCCTCCCTATCCCTGTTACTGTCTCCAACCACTAGAACCCTCCCTATCCCTGTTACCGTCTCCAACCCCTAGAAACCTCCCTATCCCTGTTACCGTCTCTAACCCCTACAACCCTCCCTATCCCTGTTTCCGTCTCCAACCGCTACAACCCTCCCTACCCCTGTTACCGTCTCCAACCCCTACAACCCTCCCTATCCCTTTTACCTTCTCCAGGTCCTAGGACCCTCCCTATCTCTGTTACCGTCTCCAACCACTAGAACACTCCCTGTCCCTGTTAACTCCTCCAGTTCCTACAGCAATACCTATCCCTGTTATCATCTCCCACCCTTCCTATCCCTGTTATCGTCTCCAACCCCGACAACCATCCATATCCCTGTAACCGTCTCCAACCCCAACAACCCTCCCTATCCCTGTTACCTTCTCCAAACCCGACAACCCTCCCTATCCCTGTTACCGTCTCCAACCACTACAACCCACCCTATCCCTGTTACCTTCTCCAACACTGACGACCCTCCCTATCCCTGTTACCTTCTCCAACCGCTACAACCCTCCCTATCCCTGTTACCGTCTCCAACCCCAACAGCCCTCCCTATCCCTGATACCTTCTCCAACCCCTACAAACCCCCCTACCTCTGTTACCAACTACGACACCTGCAACCCTCCCTATCCCTGTTACCGTCTCCAACCCCGACAATCCTCCCTATCCCTGTTACCTTCTCCAGCCCCTGCAACCCTCCCTATCCCTGTTACCTTATCCAAACCCTACAACGCTCCCTATCCCTGTTACCGTCTCCAACCAATACAACCGTCCCTAGCTCTGTTACCTTCTCCAGCTCCAAGAACCCTCCTTCTCCCTGTTACCGTCTCCAACCCCGACAACCCTCCCTATCCCTGTTATCTTCTCTGACTCCTACAACCCTCCCTATCTCTGTAACCTCAGCCCCTACAACCCTGCCTATCCCTGATACCGTCTCTAACCCCTAAAACCCTCTCTATCCCTGTTACCTCCTCCAGGTCCTACAAGCCTGTCTATCCGTGTTACGTTCTCCAGCCCCTACAACCCTCCCTATCTCTGTTACCTTCTCCAACCCCGACAACCCTCCCTATACCTGATACCGTCTCCAACCCCGACACCCTCCCTATCCCTGTTACCTCCTCCAGCCCCTCCAATCCTCCCTATCTCTGTAACCTCCAACCCTACAACCTTCCCTATCTTTGTTACCTTCTCCAACCCTGACAACCCTCCTTTTCCCTGTTACCGTCTCCAACAACTACAAACCTCCCTATCCCTGTTACCTCCTCCAGGTCCTACAACCCTCCCTATCCCTGTTACCGTCTACAACACTCCCTATCCCTGTTACCGTCTCCAACCTCTACAACCCTCCCAATCCCTGTTACCGTCTACAACCCCGACAACCTTCCCTAGCTCTGTTACATTCTCCAACTCCAACAACCCTCCCTATCCCTGTTACCTCCTACAGGTCCTACGACCCTCCCTATACCTGTTACCATCTCCAGCCACGACAACCCTCCCTATCCCTGTTACCGTTTCCAACCCCTACCACCCTCTCCATCCCTGTTACCGTCTCCAACCACTACAACCCTCCCTATCTCTGTTACCTTCTCCAGCTCCAACAACCCTCCCTATCTTTGTTACCGTCTCCAAACCCGACAAACCTGTCTATCCCTGTTACCTTCTCCAGCACCTACAATCCTCCCTATCCCTGATACCGTCTCCAACCCCTAAAACCCTCTCTGTCCATGTTACCGCTTCCAGGTCCTACAAGCCTCCCTATCCCTTTTACATTATCCAGCCCCTACAACCCTCCCTATCTCTCTAACCACCAGCCCATACAACCATCCCTATCTCTGTAACCTCCTCCAGCCCCTACAACCCTCCCTATCTCTCTAACCACCAGCCCCTACAACCAACCCTCTCTCTGTAACCTCCTCGAAACCCTACAACCCTCCTTATCCTTGTTACCGTCTCCAACCATCCCTATCCCTGTTACCGTCTCCAACCTCTACAACCCTCCCTATCCCTGTTATCTTCTCCAACCCCTACAACCCACCCTATTCCTGTAACCTTCTCCAACCCCGACGACCCTCCCTATCCCTGTTACCTTCTCCAAACCCTACAACACTCCCTATCCCTGAGACCATCTCCAACCCCTACAACCTTCCCTATCACTGTTACCTCCTCCAGCCCCTACAATCCTCCCTATCTTTGTAACCTCCAGCCCCTACAATCCCCCCTATCTCTGTAACCTTCTCCAACCCCTACAACCCTCCCTATCCCTGTTACGTCCTCCAGGTCCTACGACCCTCCGTATACCTGTTACCATCTCCAAACACGACAACCCCCCTATCCCTGTTACCGTTTCCAACCGCTACCACCCTCTCTATCCCTGTTACCTCCTCCAGCCCCTACAACGCTCCCTATCTCTGTTACCTTCTCCAACCCCGACAACCCTCCCTACCCCTGTTACCTTCTCCAACCCCTACAGCCCTACCTATCCGTGTTACCGTCTCCAACCATTACAACCCTCCCTATCCCTGTTACCGTCTCCAACCCCTATAACCATCCCTAACACTGTTACCTTCTCCAGCCCCTACAATCCTCCCTAACTCTGTAACCTTCTCCAACCCCTACAACCCTCCCTATCCCTGTTACCGTCTCCAACTCCTACAACCCTCCCTATCCCTGTTACTGTCTCCAACCTCTACAACCCTCCCTATCCCTGTTATCTTCTCCAACCCCTACAATCCACCCTATCCCTGTAAGCTTCTCCAACCCCGACAACCCTCCCTATCCCTGTTACCTTCTCCAACCCCTACAACAGTCCCTATCCCTGATACCATCTCCGACCCCTACAACCCTCCCTATCGCTGTAACCTCCTCCAGCCCCTACAATCCTCCCTATCTCTGTAACCTCTAGTCCCTACAATCCTCCCTATCTCTGTAACCTTCTCCAACCCCTACAACCCTCCCTATCCCTGTTACCGTCTCCAACTCCTAGAATGCTACCTGTCCCTGTTAGCTCCTCCAGGTCCTACAACCCTCCCTATCCCTGTTACCGTCTCCAACTATCCCTATCCCTGTTACCGTCTCCAACCTCTACAACGCTCCCTATCCCTGGTATCTTCTCCAACCCCTACAACCTTCCCTATCCCTGTTACCGTCTCCAACTCCTACAACGCCCCCAATCCCTGTTTCCTCCTCCAGGTTCTACGACCCTCCCTATCTCTGTTACTGTCTCCAAAACCTACAACCCTTCCGTTCTCTCTAAACTTCTCCTACCCCTACAACCCTCCCTATCCCTTTTACCTTCTCCAGGTCCTCGGACCCTCCCTATCCCTGTTACCGTCTCCCACCCCTTAAAGCCTCCCTATCCCTGTTACATTCTCCAACCCCGACAACATTCCCTATCCCTGTTACCGTCTCCACTCCTGACAACCTTCCCTATCCCTGTTAGATTCTCCAACCACGACAACCCTCCGTTTCCCTGTTACTTTCTCCAACCCCGACAGCCCTCCCTATCCCTCTTTCTTTCTCCAACCCCAAAACCCACCCTATACCTGCTACCTCCTCCAGGCCTTACAACCCTCCCTATTACTGTTACCATATCTAACTCCTACAACCCTCCCTATCCCTGATATCGTCTCCAACCCCAACAACTCACCCTATCCCTGTTACCTTCTCCAACGCCTACAACCCACCTTATGCCTTTTACCTTCTCCAACCCCAACAACCCTCCCTATCCCTGTTACTAACTCCAGACCCTACAACCCTCCAGATCCCTGTTACCTCCTCCAGGTTCTACAACCATCCCTATCCCCGTTACCGTCTCTAAACCCTACAGCCCCCCCTATCCCTGTTACCTTCTCCAACCCCGACAACCATCCCTATTCCTGTTCCCGTCTCTAACCCCTACAACCCTCCCTATCCCTATTTCCGTCTCCAACCCCTACAACCCTCCCTATTCCTGTTACCATCTACAACACTCCCTATCCCTGTTACCGTCTCCAATCTCTACAACCCTCCCAATCCCTGTTTCCGTCCACAACCCCTACAACCTTCCCTATCTCTGTTACCTTCTCCAGCTCCAAGAACCCTCCTTCTCCCTGTTACCGTCTCCAACCCCGACAACCCTCCCTATCCCTGTTATCTTCTCTGACTCCTACAACCCTCCCTATCTCTGTAACCTCAGCCCCTACAACCCTGCCTATCCCTGATACCGTCTCTAACCCCTAAAACCCTCTCTATCCCTGTTACCTCCTCCAGGTCCTACAAGCCTGTCTATCCGTGTTACATTCTCCAGCCCCTACAACCCTCCCTATCTCTGTTACCTTCTCCAACCCCGGCAACCCTCCCTATACCTGATACCGTCTCGAACCCCGACACCCTCCCTATCCCTGTTACCTCCTCCAGCCCCTCCAATCCTCCCTATCTCTGTAACCTCCAACCCTACAACCCTCCCTATCTTTGTTACCTTCTCCAACCCTGACAACCCTCCTTTTCCCTGTTACCGTCTCCAACAACTACAAACCTCCCTATCCCTGTTACCTTCTCCAACCCCTACAACCCTCCCTATCCCTGTTACCTCCTCCAACCCCTACAAAACCCCCTATCCCTGTTTTCTTCTCTAGCCCCTACAAACCTCCCTATCCCTGATACCTCCTCCAGGTCCTATGACCCTCCCTATCTCTGTTACTGTCTCCAACCCCTACCACCCTCGCTATCGTTGTTACCTTCTCCAAGCCCTACAACCCTCCCTATCCCTGATACCGTCTCCAGTCCCTACAACCCTCCCTATCCCTGTTTCCTCCTCCAGGTCCTACAATCTTCCCTATCTCTGTAAACTTCTCGAACCCCTACAACCCTCCCTATCCCTGTTACCGTCTACAACCCCTACAACCTTCCCTATCTCTGTTACATTCTCCAGCTCCAACAACCCTCCCTATCCCTGTTACCTCCTACAGGTCCTATGACCCTCCCTATACCTGTTACCATCTCCAACCACGACAACCCTCCCTATCCCTGTTACCGTTTCCAACCCCTACCACCCTCTCTATCCCTGTTACAGTCTCCAACCACTACAACCCTCCCTATCTCTGTTACCTTCTCCAGCTCCAACAACCCTCCCTGTCTTTGTTACCGTCTCCAAACCCGACAACCCTGTCTATCCCTGTTACCTTCTCCAGCACCTACAATCCTCCCTATCCCTGATACCGTCTCCAACCCCTAAAACCCTCTCTGTCCATGTTACCGCTTCCAGGTCCTACAAGCCTCCCTATCCCTGTTACGTTATCCAGCCCCTACAACCCTCCCTATCTCTCTAACCACCAGCCTATACAACCATCCCTATCTCTGTAACCTCCTCCAGCCCCTACAACCCTCCCTATCTCTCTAACCACCAGCCCCTACAACCAACCCTCTCTCTGTAACCTCCTCGAACCCCTACAACCCTCCTTATCCTTGTTACCGTCTCCAACCATCCCTATCCCTGTTACTGTCTCCAACCTCTACAACCCTCCCTATCCCTGTTATCTTCTCCAACCCCTACAACCCACCCTATTCCTGTAACCTTCTCCAACCCCGACAACCCTCCCTATCCCTGTTACCTTCTCCAACCCCTACAACACTCCCTATCCCTGAGACCATCTCCAACCCCTACAACCCTCCCTATCGCTGTTACCTCCTCCAGCCCCTACAATCCTCCCTATCTTTGTAACCTCCAGCCCCTACAATCCCCCCTATCTCTGTAACCTTCTCCAACCCCTACAACCCTCCCTATCCCTGTTACCTCCTCCAGGTCCTACGACCCTCCGTATACCTGTTACCATTTCCAAACACGACAACCCCCCTATCCCTGTTACCGTTTCCAACCGCTACCACCCTCTCTATCCCTGTTACCTCCTCCAGCCCCTACAACGCTCCCTATCTCTGTTACCTTCTCCAACCCCGACAACCCTCCCTACCCCTGTTACCTTCTCCAACCCCTACAGCCCTACCTATCCCTTTTACCGTCTCCAACCACTACAACCCTCCCTACCCCTGTTACCGTCTCCAACCCCTACAACCATCCCTAACACTGTTACCTTCTCCAGCCCCTACAATCCTCCCTATCTCTGTAACCTTCTCCAACCCCTACAACCCTCCCTGTCCCTGTTACCGTCTCCAACCCCTACAACAGTCCCTATCCCTGATACCATCTATGACCCCTACAACCCTCCCTATCGCTGTTACCTCCTCCAGCCCCTACAATCCTCCCTATCTCTGTAACCTCTAGTCCCTACAATCCTCCCTATCTCTGTAACCTTCTCCAACCCCTACAACCCTCCCTATCCCTGTTACCGTCTCCAACTATCCCTATCCCTGTTACCGTCTCCAACCTCTACAACGCTCCCTATCCCTGGTATCTTCTCCAACCCCTACAACCTTCCCTATCCCTGTTACCGTCTCCAACTCCTACAACGCCCCCAATCCCTGTTTCCTCCTCCAGGTTCTACGACCCTCCCTATCTCTGTTACTGTCTCCAAAACCTACAACCCTTCCGTTCTCTCTAAACTTCTCCTACCCCTACAACCCTCCCTATCCCTTTTACCTTCTCCAGGTCCTCGGACCCTCCCTATCCCTGTTACCGTCTCCCACCCCTTAAAGCCTCCCTATCCCTGTTACATTCTCCAACCCCGACAACATTCCCTATCCCTGTTACCGTCTCCACTCCTGACAACCTTCCCTATCCCTGTTAGATTCTCCAACCACGACAACCCTCCGTTTCCCTGTTACTTTCTCCAACCCCGACAGCCCTCCCTATCCCTCTTTCTTTCTCCAACCCCAAAACCCACCCTATACCTGCTACCTCCTCCAGGCCTTACAACCCTCCCTATTACTGTTACCATATCTAACTCCTACAACCCTCCCTATCCCTGATATCGTCTCCAACCCCAACAACTCACCCTATCCCTGTTACCTTCTCCAACGCCTACAACCCACCTTATGCCTTTTACCTTCTCCAACCCCAACAACCCTCCCTATCCCTGTTACTAACTCCAGACCCTACAACCCTCCAGATCCCTGTTACCTCCTCCAGGTTCTACAACCATCCCTATCCCCGTTACCGTCTCTAAACCCTACAGCCCCCCCTATCCCTGTTACCTTCTCCAACCCCGACAACCATCCCTATTCCTGTTCCCGTCTCTAACCCCTACAACCCTCCCTATCCCTATTTCCGTCTCCAACCCCTACAACCCTCCCTATCCCTGTTACCATCTACAACACTCCCTATCCCTGTTACCGTCTCCAATCTCTACAACCCTCCCAATCCCTGTTACCGTCCACAACCCCTACAACCTTCCCTATCTCTGTTACCTTCTCCAGCTCCAAGAACCCTCCTTCTCCCTGTTACCGTCTCCAACCCCGACAACCCTCCCTATCCCTGTTATCTTCTCTGACTCCTACAACCCTCCCTATCTCTGTAACCTCAGCCCCTACAACCCTGCCTATCCCTGATACCGTCTCTAACCCCTAAAGCCCTCTCTATCCCTGTTACCTCCTCCAGGTCCTACAAGCCTGTCTATCCGTGTTACGTTCTCCAGCCCCTACAACCCTCCCTATCTCTGTTACCTTCTCCAACCCCGACAACCCTCCCTATACCTGATACCGTCTCCAACTCCGACACCCTCCCTATCCCTGTTACCTCCTCCAGCCCCTCCAATCCTCCCTATCTCTGTAACCTCCAACCCTACAACCCTCCCTATCTTTGTTACCTTCTCCAACCCTGACAACCCTCCTTTTCCCTGTTACCGTCTCCAACAACTACAAACCTCCCTATCCCTGTTACCTTCTCCAACCCCTACAACCCTTCCTATCCCTGTTACCTCCTCCAACCCCTACAAAACCCCCTATCCCTGTTTTCTTCTCTAGCCCCTACAAACCTCCCTATCCCTGATACCTCCTCCAGGTCCTATGACCCTCCCTATCTCTGTTACTGTCTCCAACCCCTACCACCCTCGCTATCGTTGTTACCTTCTCCAAGCCCTACAACCCTCCCTATCCCTGATACCGTCTCCAATCCCTACAACCCTCCCTATCCCTGTTTCCTCCTCCAGGTCCTACAATCTTCCCTATCTCTGTAAACTTCTCGAACCCCTACAACCCTCCCTATCCCTGTTACCGTCTACAACCCCTACAACCTTCCCTATCTCTGTTACATTCTCCAGCTCCAACAACCCTCCCTATCCCTGTTACCTCCTACAGGTCCTACGACCCTCCCTATACCTGTTACCATCTCCAACCACGACAACCCTCCCTATCCCTGTTACCGTTTCCAACCCCTACCACCCTCTCTATCCCTGTTACAGTCTCCAACCACTACAACCCTCCCTATCTCTGTTACCTTCTCCAGCTCCAACAACCCTCCCTGTCTTTGTTACCGTCTCCAAACCCGACAACCCTGTCTATCCCTGTTACCTTCTCCAGCACCTACAATCCTCCCTATCCCTGATACCGTCTCCAACCCCTAAAACCCTCTCTGTCCATGTTACCGCTTCCAGGTCCTACAAGCCTCCCTATCCCTGTTACGTTATCCAGCCCCTACAACCCTCCCTATCTCTCTAACCACCAGCCTATACAACCATCCCTATCTCTGTAACCTCCTCCAGCCCCTACAACCCTCCCTATCTCTCTAACCACCAGCCCCTACAACCAACCCTCTCTCTGTAACCTCCTCGAACCCCTACAACCCTCCTTATCCTTGTTACCGTCTCCAACCATCCCTATCCCTGTTACTGTCTCCAACCTCTACAACCCTCCCTATCCCTGTTATCTTCTCCAACCCCTACAACCCACCCTATTCCTGTAACCTTCTCCAACCCCGACAACCCTCCCTATCCCTGTTACCTTCTCCAACCCCTACAACACTCCCTATCCCTGAGACCATCTCCAACCCCTACAACCTTCCCTATCGCTGTTACCTCCTCCAGCCCCTACAATCCTCCCTATCTTTGTAACCTCCAGCCCCTACAATCCCCCCTATCTCTGTAACCTTCTCCAACCCCTACAACCCTCCCTATCCCTGTTACCTCCTCCAGGTCCTACGACCCTCCGTATACCTGTTACCATTTCCAAACACGACAACCCCCCTATCCCTGTTACCGTTTCCAACCGCTACCACCCTCTCTATCCCTGTTACCTCCTCCAGCCCCTACAACGCTCCCTACCCCTGTTACCTTCTCCAACCCCTACAGCCCTACCTATCCCTTTTACCGTCTCCAACCACTACAACCCTCCCTATCCCTGTTACCGTCTCCAACCCCTACAACCATCCCTAACACTGTTACCTTCTCCAGCCCCTACAATCCTCCCTATCTCTGTAACCTTCTCCAACCCCTACAACCCTCCCTGTCCCTGTTACCGTCTCCAACCCCTACAACAGTCCCTATCCCTGATACCATCTACGACCCCTACAACCCTCCCTATCGCTGTTACCTCCTCCAGCCCCTACAATCCTCCCTATCTCTGTAACCTCTAGTCCCTACAATCCTCCCTATCTCTGTAACCTTCTCCAACCCCTACAACCCTCCCTATCCCTGTTACCGTCTCCAACTCCTACAACGCTCCCTGTCCCTGTTAGCTCCTCCAAGTCCTACAACCCTCCCTATCCCTGTTACCGTCTGCAACCATCCCTATCCCTGTTACCGTCTCCAACCTCTACAACGCTCCCTATCCCAGGTATCTTCTCCAACCCCTACAACCCTCCCTATCCCTGTTACCGTCTCCAACTCCTACAACGCTCCCAATCCCTGTTTCCTCCTCCAGGTTCTACGACCCTCCCTATCTCTGTTACTGTCTCCAAAACCTACAACCCTTCCGTTCTCTGTAAACTTCTCCTACCCCTACAACCCTCCCTATCCCTGTTGCCGTCTCCAACCCCTTAAAACCTCCCTATCCCTGTTACATTCTCCAACCCCGACAACATTCCCTATCCCTGTTACCGTCTCCAACCCTGACAACCTTCCCTATCCCTGTTAGATTCTCCAAGCACAACAACCCTCCGTTTCCCTGTTACTTTTTCCAACCCCGACAGCCCTCCCTATCCCTCTTTCTTTCTCCAACCCCAAAACCCACCCTATACCTGCTACCTCCTCCAGGCCTTACAACCCTCCCTATTACTGTCACCATATCTAACTCCTACAACCCTCCCTATCCCTGATATCGTCTCCAACCCCAACAACCCACCCTATCCCTGTTACCTTCTCCAACGCCTACAACCCTCCCTATGCCTTTTACCTTCTCCGACCCCAACAACCCACCCTATCCCTGTTACCTTCTCCAACCGCTACAACCCTCCCTATCCCTGTTACTAACTCCAGACCCTACAACCCTCCAGATCCCTGTTACCTCCTCCAGGTTCTACAACCATCCCTATCCCCGTTACCGTCTCTAAACCCTACAGCCCCCCCATCCCTGTTACCTTCTCCAAACCCGACAACCATCCCTATTCCCGTTCCCCTCTCTAACCCCTACAACCCTCCCTATCCCTATTTCCGTCTCCAACCCCTACAACCCTCCTTATCCCTGTTACCTTCTCCAACCCCTACAACCCTCCCTATCCCTATTTCCGTCTCCAACCCCTACAACCCTCCTTATCCCTGTTACCTTCTCCAACCCCTACAACCCTCCCTAACCCTGTTACCTTCGCCAACCCCTACAACCCTCCCTGTATCTGTTACCTTCACCAACACTGACAACCCTCCTTATCACTGATACCGTCTCCAACCCCTACAGCCCTCACTATCCCTGTTACCTTCTCCAACCCCTACAACCCTCCCTATCCCAGTTACCTCCTCCAGCCCCTACAATCCTCCCTATCTCTGTAACCTTTAGTCCCTACAATCCTCCCTATCTCTGTAACCTTCTCCAACCCCTACAACCCTCCCTATCCCTGTTACCGTCTCCAACTCCTACAACGCTCCCTGTCCCTGTTAGCTCCTCCAAGTCCTACAACCCTCCCTATCCCTGTTACCGTCTGCAACCATCCCTATCCCTGTTACCGTCTCCAACCTCTACAACGCTCCCTATCCCAGGTATCTTCTCCAACCCCTACAACCCTCCCTATCCCTGTTACCGTCTCCAACTCCTACAACGCTCCCAATCCCTGTTTCCTCCTCCAGGTTCTACGACCCTCCCTATCTCTGTTACTGTCTCCAAAACCTACAACCCTTCCGTTCTCTGTAAACTTCTCCTACCCCTACAGCCCCCCCATCCCTGTTACCTTCTCCAAACCCGACAACCATCCCTATTCCCGTTCCCGTCTCTAACCCCTACAACCCTCCCTATCCCTATTTCCGTCTCCAACCCCTACAACCCTCCTTATCCCTGTTACCTTCTCCAACCCCTACAACCCTCCCTAACCCTGTTACCTTCGCCAACCCCTACAACCCTCCCTGTATCTGTTACCTTCACCAACACTGACAACCCTCCTTATCACTGATACCGTCTCCAACCCCTACAGCCCTCACTATCCCTGTTACCTTCTCCAACCCCTACAACCCTCCCTATCCCAGTTACCAACTCCAGCCCCTACAACCCTCCAGATCCCTGTTACCTCCTCCAGGTTCTACAACCATCCCTATCCCTGTTACCGTCTCTAACCCCTACAACCCTCCCTATCCCTGTTACCTACTCCAACCCTGACAACCATCCCTATTCCTGTTACCGTCTCTAACCCCTAGAAACCTCCCTATCCCTGTTACCGTCTCTAACCCCTACAACCCTCCCTATCCCTGTTTCCGTCTCCAACCGCTACAACTCTCCCTATCCCTGTTACCTTCTCCAACCCCTACAACCCTCCCTATCCCTGTTTCCGTCTCCAACCGCTACAACTCTCCCTATCCCTGTTACCTTCTCCAACCCCTACAACCCTCCCTATCCCTGTTACCTTCACCAAACCCTACAACCCTTCCTATATGTTATCTTCTCCAACACCGACAACCCTCCTTATCCCTGATACCGTCTCCAACCCCTACAACCCTCCCGATCCCTGTTACCGTCTCTCACCCCAACGACCCTCCCTATCCCTGTTACCGTCTCCAAACCCTTAAAACCTCCCTATCCCTGTTACCTTCTCCAACCCCTACAACCATCCCTAACACTGTTACCTTCTCCAGCCCCTACAACCCTTCCCTTCTCTGTAAATTTCTCCTACCCCTACATCCCTCCCTATCCCTGTTACTGTCTCCAACCACTAGAACCCTCCCTATCCCTGTTACCGTCTCCAACCCCTAGAAACCTCCCTATCCCTGTTACCGTCTCTAACCCCCACAACCCTCCCTATCCCTGTTTCCGTCTCCAACCGCTACAACCCTCCCTATCCCTGTTACCGTCTCCAACCCCTACAACCCTCCCTATCCCTGTTACCTTCTCCAGCCCCTACAACCCTTCCCCTCTCTGTAAACTTCTCCTAACCCTACAACCCTCCCTACCCCTGTTACCGTCTCAAACCCCTAGAACCCTCCCTATCCCTTTTACCTTCTCCAGGTCCTAGGACCCTCCCTATCTCTGTTACCGTCTCCAACCACTAGAACACTCCCTGTCCCTGTTAACTCCTCCAGTTCCTACAGCAATACCTATCCCTGTTATCATCTCCCACCCTTCCTATCCCTGTTATCGTCTCCAACCCCGACAACCATCCATATCCCTGTAACTGTCTCCAACCCCTACAACCCTCCCTATCCCTGTTACCTTCTCCAAACCCGACAACCCTCCCTATCCCTGTTACCGTCTCCAACCACTACAACCCACCCTATCCCTGTTACCTTCTCCAACACTGACGACCCTCCCTATCCCTGTTACCTTCTCCAACCGCTACAACCCTCCCTATCCCTGTTACCTTCTCCAGCCCCTGCAACCCTCCCTATCCCTGTTACCTTATCCAAACCCTACAACGCTCCCTATCCCTGTTACCGTCTCCAACCAATACAACCGTCCCTAGCTCTGTTACCTTCTCCAGCTCCAAGAACCCTCCTTCTCCCTGTTACCGTCTCCAACCCCGACAACCCTCCCTATCCCTGTTATCTTCTCTGACTCCTACAACCCTCCCTATCTCTGTAACCTCAGCCCCTACAACCCTGCCTATCCCTGATACCGTCTCTAACCCCTAAAACCCTCTCTATCCCTGTTACCTCCTCCAGATCCTACAAGCCTGTCTATCCGTGTTACGTTC
Organism: Cetorhinus maximus; assembly: GCF_964194155.1. Lineage (NCBI taxonomy): Eukaryota > Metazoa > Chordata > Chondrichthyes > Lamniformes > Cetorhinidae > Cetorhinus > Cetorhinus maximus. The sequence goes on along the minus strand of NW_027599022.1, from coordinate 13,586 downwards.
TCCAGCCCCTACAACCCTCCCTATCTCTGTTACCTTCTCCAACCCCGACAACCCTCCCTATACCTGATACCGTCTCCAGCCCCTCCAATCCTCCCTATCTCTGTAACCTCCAACCCTACAATCTTCCCTATCTTTGTTACCTTCTCCAACCCTGACAACCCTCCTTTTCCCTGTTACCGTCTCCAACAACTACAAACCTCCCTATCCCTGTTACCTCCTCCAGGTCCTACAACCCTCCCTATCCCTGTTACCGTCTACAACACTCCCTATCCCTGTTACCGTCTCCAACCTCTACAACCCTCCCAATCCCTGTTACCGTCTCCAAACCCTTAAAACCTCCCTATCCCTGTTACCTTCTCCAACCCCTACAACCATCCCTAACACTGTTACCTTCTCCAGCCCCTACAACCCTTCCCTTCTCTGTAAATTTCTCCTACCCCTACATCCCTCCCTATCCCTGTTACTGCCTCCAACCACTAGAACCCTCCCTATCCCTGTTACCGTCTCCAGCCCCTTAAAACCTCTCTATCCCTGTTACATTCTTCAACCCCGACAGCCCTCCCTATCCCTGTTAGTTTCTCCAACCGCTACAACCCTCCCTATCCCTCTTTCTGTCTCCAACCCCAAAACCCACCCTATCCCTGCTAACTCCACCAGGTCTTACAACCCTCCCTATTACTGTTACCGTCTCTAACCCCTACAACCCTCCCTATGCCTGTTACCTCCTTGAGGGCCTACGGCCCTCACTATCCCTGTTACCGTCTCCAACCCCTACAACCTTCTCTATCCCTGTTACGTCCTCAAGGTCCTACAACCCTCCCTATTCCTGTTACCGTCTCTAACACCTACAGCCCTCCCTATCCCTGTTACCGTCTCCAACCCCTACAACCCTCCCTATCCCTGTTACCGTCTCCAACACCTACAACCCTCCCTATCCCTGTTAACTCCTCCAGGTCCTTCAACCCTCCCTTTCCCTGTTACTGTCTCCAACCTCTTCAACCCTCCCTATCCCTGTTATCTTCTCCAACTCCTACAATCCTCCCTATCCCTGTAACCTTCTCCAACCCCGACAACACTCCCTATCCCTGTTACCTTCTCCAACCCCTACAACAGTCCCTATCCCTGATACCATCTCCGACCCCTACTACCCTCCCTATTGCTGTTACCTCCTCCAGCCCCTACAATCCTCCCTATCTCTGTAACCTCTAGTCCCTACAATCCTCCCTATCTCTGTAACCCTCTCCAACCCCTACAACCCTCCCTATCCCTGTTACCTTCTCCAAATCCGACAACCCTCCCTATCCCTGTTACCTTCTCCAACCCCTACAACCCTCCCTATTCCTGTTACCGTGTCTAACCCCGACAAACCTCCCTATCCCTGTTACCGTCTCTAACCCCTAGAAACCTCCCTATCACTGTTACCGTCTCTAACTCCTACAACCCTCCATATCCCTGTTTCCGTCTCCAACCGCTACAACCCTCCCTATCCCTGTTACCTTTTCCAACCCCTACAAACCCCCCTATTTCTGTTACCTTCACCAAACCCTACAACCCTCCCTATATGTTATCTTCTCCAACACCGACAACCCTCCCTATCCCTGTTACCGTCTCTCACCCCAACGACCCTCCCTATCCCTGTTACCGTCTCCAAACCCTTAAAACCTCCCTATCCCTGTTACCTTCTCCAACCGCTACAACCCTCCCTATCCCTGTTACCTTCTCCAACCCCTACAACCCTCCCTACTTCTGTTACCTTCACCAAACCCTACAACCCTCCCTATATGTTATCTTCTCCAACACCGACAACCCTCATTATCCATGATACCGTCTCCAACCCCTACAACCCTCCATATCCCAGTTAAAGTCTCCAACTACTACAACCCTCCCTATGCCTGTTACCGTCTCCAAACTCTCCAACCCTCCCTATCCCTGTTATCTTCCACAGCCCCTACAACCCTCACTATCCCTGTTAACATCTCCAGGACCTACGACCCTCCCTATTACTGTTACCTCCTCCAGGTCCTACATCCGTCCTTATTCCTGTTACCGTCTCTACCTCCTACAACCCTCCCTATCCCTGTTACCGTCTCTCACCCCAACGACCCTCCCTATCCCTGTTACATTCTCCAACCCCGACAACCCTCCCTATCCCTGTTAGTTTCTCCAACCGCTACAACCCTCCCTATCCCTCTTTCTGTCTCCAACCCCAAAACCCACCCTATCCCTGCTAACTCCACCAGGTCTTACAACGCTCCCTATTACTGTTACCGTATCTAACCCCTACAACCCTCCCTATCCCTGTTACCTCCTTGAGGTCCTACGGCCCTCACTATCCCTGTTACCGTCTCCAACCCCTACAACCTTCTCTATCCCTGTTACGTCCTCAAGGTCCTACAACCCTCCCTATTCCTGTTACCGTCTCTAACACCTACAGCCCTCCCTATCCCTGTTACCGTCTCCAACCCCTACAACCCTCCCGATCCCTGTTACTGTCTCCAACCTCTACAACCCTCCCTATCCCTGTTTTCTTCTCCAACTCCTACAATCCTCCCTATCCCTGTAACCTTCTCCAACCCCGACAACCCTCCCTATCCCTGTTACCTTCTCCAACCCCTACAACAGTCCCTATCCCTGATACCATCTCCGACCCCTACAACCCTCCCTATTGCTGTTACCTTCTCCAGCCCCTACAATCCTCCCTAACTCTGTAACCTCTAGTCCCTACAATCCTCCCTATTTCTGTAACCTTCACCAAACCCTACAACCCTCCCTATATGTTATCTTATCCAACACCGACAACCCTCATTATCCATGATACCGTCTCCAACCCCTACAACCCTCCATATCCCTGTTAACGTCTCCAACTACTACAACCCTCCCTATGCCTGTTACCGTCTCCAAACTCTCGAACCCTCCCTATCCCTGTTATCTTCCACAGCCCCTACAACCCTCACTATCCCTGTTAACATCTCCAGGACCTACGACCCTCCCTATTACTGTTACCTCCTCCAGGTCCTACATCCGTCCCTATTCCTGTTACCGTCTCTACCCCCTACAACCCTCACTATCCCTGTTACCGTCTCTCACCCCAACGACCCTCCCTATCCCTGTTACCGTCTCCAAACCCTTAAAATCTCCCTGTCCCTGTTACCTTCCCCAACTCCGACACCCTCCCTATCCCTGTTACATCATCGAGGTCCTACAACCCTCCCTATTCCTGTTACCGTCTCTAACACCTACAGCCCTCCCTATCACTGTTTCCGTCTCCAACCCCTACAACCCTCCCTATCCCTATTACCCCCTTCTGGTCCTACGGCGCTCCCCTTCCCTGTTACCGTCTCCAACCCCTACAACCATCCCTAACACTGTTACCTTCTCCAGCCCCTACAACCCTTCCCTTCTCTGTAAATTTCTCCTACCCCTACAACCCTCCCTATCCCTGATACTGTATCCAACCAGTAGAACCCACCCTATCCCTGTTACCATCTCCAACCCCTTAAAACCTCCCTATCCATGTTACCTTCTCCAACCCCGACAACCCTCCCTATCCCTGTTAGTTTCTCCAAGCCCTACAACCCTCCCTATCCCTCTTTCTGTCTCCAACCCCAAAACCCACCCTATCCCTGCTAACTCCACCAGGTCTTACAACCCTCCCTATTACTGTTAACGTATCTAACCCCTACAACCCTCCCTATCCCTGTTACCTCCTTGAGGTCCTACGGCCCTCACTATCCCTGTTACCGTCTCCAACCCCTACAACCCTCTCTATCCCTGTTACGTCCTCAAGGTCCTACAACTCTCCCTCTTCCTGTTACCGTCTCTAACACCTACAGCCCTCCCTATCCCTGTTACCTTCTCCAACCCCTACAACCGTCCCTATCCCTGTTACCTTCTCCTACCCCTACAACCTTCCCTATCCCTGTTACCGTCTCAAACCCCTACAACCCTCCCTATCCCTTTTACCTTCTCCAGGTCCTAGGACCCTCCCTATCCCTGTTACCGTCTCCAACCCCTACAACCCTCCCTATCCCTGTTACCTTCTCCAGCCCCTACAACCCTTCCCTTCTCTGTAAAATTCTCCTACCCCTACAACCCTCCCTATCCCTGTTACCGACTCAAACCCCTACAACCCTCCCTATCCCTTTTACCTTCTCCAGGTCCTAGGACCCTCCCTATCCCTGTTACCTTCTCCAACCCCTACAACCCTCCCTATCGCTGTTACCGTCTCCCAGCTCTCCAACCCTCCCTATCCCTGTTATCTTCCCCAGCCCCTACAACCCTCCCTTTCCCTGTTACCTCCTTGAGGTCCTACGGCCCTCACTATCCCTGTTACCGTCTCCAACCCCTACAACTTTCTCTATCCCTGTTACGTCCTCAAGGTCCTACAACCCTCCCTATTCCTGTTACCGTCTCTAACACCTACAACCCTCCCTATGTCTGTAACCTTCTCCAACCCCTACAACCCTCCCTATCCCTGTTACCGTCTCCAACTCCTACAACCCTCCCTATCCCTGTTAACTCCTCCAGGTCCTACAACCCTCCCTATCCCTGTTACTGTCTCCAACCTCTACAACCCTCCCTATCCCTGTTATCTTCTCCAACCCCTACAATGCACCCTATCCCTGTAACCTTCTCCAACCCCGACAACCCTCCCTATCCCTGTTACCTTCTCCAACCCCTACAACAGTCCCTGTCCCTGATACCATCTCCGACCCCTACAACCCTCCCTATCGCTGTTACCTCCTCCAGCCCCTACAATCCTCCCTATCTCTGTAACCTCTAGTCCCTACAATTCTCCCTATCTCTGTAACCTTCTCCAACCCCTACAACCCTCCCTATCCCTGTTACCGTCTCCAACTCCTACAACGCTCCCTGTCCCTGTTAGCTGCTCCAGGCCCTACAACCCTCCCTATCCCTGTTACCTCCTTGAGGTCCTACGGCCCTCACTATCCCTGTTACCGTCTCCAACCCCTACAACCCTCTCTATCCCTGTTACCTTCTCCAGCCCCTACAACCCTTCCCTTCTCTGTAAACTTCTCCTACCCCTACAACCCTCCCTATCCCTGTTATGTCTCAAACCCCTACAACCCTCCCTATCCCTTTTACCTTCTCCAGGTCCTAGGACTCTCCCTATCTTTGTAACCTCCAGCCCCTACAATCCCCCCTATCTCTGTAACCTTCTCCAACACCTACAACCCTCCCTATCCCTGTTACCTCCTCCAGGTCCTACAACCCTCCCTATCCCTGTTACCGTCTCCAACCTCCACAACGCTCCCTATCCCTGGTATCTTCTCCAACCCCTACAACCCTCCCTATCCCTGTTACCGTCTCCAACTCCTACAACGCTCCCAATCCCTGTTTCCTCCTCCAGGTTCTACGACCCTCCCTATCTCTGTTAATGTCTCCAAAACCTACAACCCTTCCGTTCTCTGTAAACTTCTCCTACCCCTACAACCCTCCCTATCCCTGTTACTGTCTCAAACCCCTACAACCCTCCCTATCCCTTTTACCTTCTCCAGGTCCTCGGACCCTCCCTATCCCTGTTACCGTCTCCCACCCCTTAAAACCTCCCTATCCCTGTTACATTCTCCAACCCCGACAACATTCCCTATCCCTGTTACCGTCTCCAACCCTGACAACCCTCCAGATCCCTGTTACCTACTCCAGGTTCTACAACCATCCCTATCCCCGTTACCGTCTCAAACCCAACAGTCCCCCCTATCCCTGTTACCTTCTCCAACCCCGACAACCATCCCTATTCCTGTTCCCGTCTCTAACCCCTACAACCCTCCCTATCCCTATTTCCGTCTCCAACCCCTACAACCCTCCTTATCCCTGTTACCTTCTCCAACCCGTACAACCCTCCCTATCCCTATTTCCGTCTCCAACCCCTACAACCCTCCTTATCCCTGTTACCTTCTCCAACCCCTACAACCCTCCCTAACCCTGTTCCATTCGCCAACCCCTATAACCCTCCCTGTATCTGTTACCTTCTCCAACACTGACAACCCTCCTTATCACTGATACCGTCTCCAACCCCTACAGCCCTCACTATCCCTGTTACCTTCTCCAACCCCTACAACCCTCCCTATCCCAGTTACCAACTCCAGCCCCTACAACCCTCCAGATCGCTGTTACCTCCTCCAGGTTCTACAACCATCCCTATCCCTGTTACCGTCTCTAACCCCTACAACCATCCCTATCCCTGTTACCTACTCCAACCCTGACAACCATCCCTATTCCTGTTACCGTCTCTAACCCCTAGAAACCTCCCTATCCCTGTTACCGTCTCTAACCCCTACAACCCTCCCTATCCCTGTTTCCGTCTCCAACCGCTACAACCCTCCCTATCCCTGTTACCTTCACCAACCCTTACAACCCTCCCTATCCCTGTTACCTTCACCAAACCCTAAACCCCTTCCTATATCTTATCTTCTCCAACTCCGACAACCCTCCTTATGCCTGATACCGTCTCCAACCCCTACAACCCTCCCTATCCCTGTTACCGTCTCTCACCCCAACGACCCTCCCTATCCCTGTTACCGTCTCCAAACCCTTAAAACCTCCCTATCCCTGTTACCTTCTCCAACCCCTACAACCCTCCCTATTTCTGTTACCTTCACCAAACCCTACAACGCTCCCTATATGTTATCTTCTCCAACACCGACAACCCTCATTATCCATGATACCGTCTCCAACCCCTACAACCCTCCATATCCCTGTTAACGTCTCCAACTACTACAACCGTCCCTATGCCTGTTACCGTCTCCAAACTCTCCAACCCTCCCTATCCCTGTTATCTTCCACAGCCCCTACAACCCTCACTATACCTGTTAACATCTCCAGGACCTACGACCCTCCCTATTACTGTTACCTCCTCCATGTCCTACATCCGTCCCTATTCCTGTTACCGTCTCTACCCCCTACAACCCTCCCTATCCCTGTTACCGTCTCTCACCCCAACGACCCTCCCTATCCCTGTTACCGTCTCCAAACCCTTAAAAGCTCCCTGTCCCTGTTACCTTCCCCAACTCCGACACCCTCCCTATCCCTGTTACGTCCTCGAGGTCCTACAACCCTCCCTATCCCTATTGCCTCCTTCTGGTCCTACGGCGCTCCCCTTCCCTGTTACCGTATCCAACCCCTACAACCATTCCTAACACTGTTACCTTCTCCAGCCCCTACGACCCTTCCCTTCTCTGTAAATTTCTCCTACCCCTACAACCCTCCCTATCCCTGTTACTGTCTCCAACCACTAGAACCCTCCCTATCCCTGTTACCATCTCCAACCCCTTAAAACCACCCTATCCCTGTTACCTTCTCCAACCCCGACAACCCTCCCTATCCCTGTTAGTTTCTCCAAGCCCTACAACCCTCCCTATCCCTCTTTCTGTCTCCAACCCCAAAACCCACCCTATCCCTGCTAACTCCACCAGGTCTTTCAACCCTCCCTATTACTGTTAACGTATCTAACCCCTACAACCCTCCCTATCCCTGTTACCATCTCCAACCCCTACAACCCTCCCTATCCCTGTTACCTCCTTGAGGTCCTACGGCCCTCACTATCCCTGTTACCGTCTCCAACCCCTACAACCCTCTCTATCCCTGTTACGTCCTCAAGGTCCTACAACTCTCCCTCTTCCTGTTACCGTCTCTAACACCTACAGCCCTCCCTATCCCTGTTACCTTCTCCAACCCCTACAACCGTCCCTATCCCTGTTACCTTCTCCAGCCCCTACAACCCTTCCCTTCTCTGTAAACTTCTCCTATCCCTACAACCCTCCCTATCCCTGTTACCGTCTCAAACCCCGACAACCCTCCCTATCCCTGTTACCTTCTCCAGCCCCTACAACCCTTCCCTTCTCTGTAAACTTCTCCTACCCCTACAACCCTCCCTATCCCTGTTACCGACTCAAACCCCTACAACCCTCCCTATCCCTTTTACCTTCTCCAGGTCCTAGGAGCCTCCCTATCCCTGTTACCGTCACCAACCACTAGAACCCTCCCTGGCACTGTTAACTCCTCCAGTTCCTATCATCTCCTATCATCTCCAACCCTTCCTATCCCTGTTATCGTCTCCAACCCCGACAACCATCCATATCCCTGTTACCGTCTCCAACCCCTACAACCCTCCCTATCCCTGTTACCTTCTCCTAACCCGACAACCCTCCCTATCCCTGTTGCCATCTCCAACCACTACAACCCACCCTATCCCTGTTACCTTCTCCAACACTGACCACCCTCCCTATCCCTGTTACCTTCTCCAACCCCTACAAGACTCCCAATCCCTGTTACCAACTCCAGCCCCTACAACCCTCCCTATTCCTGTTACCGTCTCTAACCCCGACAAACCTCCCTATCCCTGTTACCGTCTCCAACCCATACAACCCTCCCTATCCCTGTTTCCGTCTCCAACCCCTACAACCCTCCCTATCCCTGTTACCTTCTGCAACCACTACAACCCACCCTATCCCTGTTACCTTCTCCAACACTGACCACCCTCCCTATCCCTGTTACCTTCTCCAACCCCTACAAGACTCCCAATCCCTGTTACCTTCTCCAACCACTACAACCCACCCTATCCCTGTTACCTTCTCCAACACTGACCACCCTCCCTATCCCTGTTACCTTCTCCAACCACTACAACCCACCCTATCCCTGTTACCTTCTCCAACACTGACCACCCTCCCTATCCCTGTTACCGTCTCCAACCCATACAACCCTCCCTATCCCTGTTTCCGTCTCCAACCCCTACAACCCTCCCTATCCCTGTTACCTTCTCCAACCACTACAACCCACCCTATCCCTGTTACCTTCTCCAACACTGACCACCCTCCCTATCCCTGTTACCTTCTCCAACCACTACAACCCACCCTATCCCTGTTACCTTCTCCAACACTGACCACCCTCCCTATCCCTGTTACCGTCTCCAACCCATACAACCCTCCCTATCCCTGTTTCCGTCTCCAACCCCTACAACCCTCCCTATATCTGTTACCTTCTCCACAGCGACAACCCTCCTTATCCCTGATACTGTCTCCAACCCCTACAACCCTTCATATCCCTGTTAACGTCTCCAACTACTACAACTCTCCCTATCCCTGTTACCGTCTCCCAGCTCTCCAACCCTCCCTATCCCTGTTATCTTCCCCAGCCCCTATAACCCTCCCTATCCCTGTTACCTCCTCCAGGCCCTACGACCCTCCTATCCCTGTTACTGTCTCCAACCCCTACAACCCTTCCTATCCCTGTTACCATCTCCAACCACTACAACCCACCCTATCCCTGTTACCTTCTCCAACACTGACCACCCTCCCTATCCCTGTTACCTTCTCCAACCCCTACAACCCCCCCTATTTCTGTTACCTTCACCAAACCCTACAACCCTCCCTATATGTTATCTTCTCCAACACCGACAACCCTCCTTATCCCTGATACCGTCTCCAACCCCTACAACCCTCCATATCCCTGTTAACGTCTCCAACTACTACAACCATCCCTATGCCTGTTACCGTCTCCAAACTCTCCAACCCTCCCTATCCATGTTATCTTCCACAGCCCCTACAACCCTCACTATCCCTGTTAACATCTCCAGGACCTACGGCCCTCCCTATTACTGTTACCTCCTCCAGGTCCTACATCCGTCCCTATTCCTGTTACCGTCTCTACCCCCTACAACCCTCCCTATCCCTGTTACCGTCTCTCACCCCAACGACCCTCCCTATCCCTGTTACCGTCTCCAAACCCTTAAAATCTCCCTGTCCCTGTTACCTTCCCCAACTCCGACACCCTCCCTATCCCTATTACCTCCTTCTGGTCCTACGGCGCTCCCCTTCCCTGTTACCGTCTCCAACCCCTACAACCATCCCTAACACTGTTACCTTCTCCAGCCCCTACAACCCTTCCCTTCTCTGTAAATTTCTCCTACCCCTACAACCCTCGCTATCCCTGATACTGTCTCCAACCTGTAGAACCCACCCTATCCCTGTTACCATCTCCAACCCCTTAAAACCTCCCTATCCATGTTACCTTCTCCAACCCCGACAACCCTCCCTATCCCTGTTAGTTTCTCCAAGCCCTACAACCCTCCCTATCCCTCTTTCTGTCTCCAACCCCAAAACCCACCCTATCCCTGCTAACTCCACCAGGTCTTACAACTCTCCCTATTACTGTTAACGTATCTAACCCCTACAACCCTCCCTATCCCTGTTACCTCCTTGAGGTCCTACGGCCCTCACTATCCCTGTTACCGTCTCCAACCCCTACAACCCTCTCTATCCCTGTTACGTCCTCAAGGTCCTACAACCCTCCCTCTTCCTGTTACCGTCTCTAACACCTACAGCCCTCCCTATCCCTGTTACCTTCTCCAACCCCTACAACCGTCCCTATCCCTGTTACCTTCTCCAGCCCCTACAACCCTTCCCTTCTCTGTAAACTTCTCCTATCCCTACAACCCTCCCTATCCCTGTTACCGTCTCAAACCCCGACAACCCTCCCTATCCCTGTTACCTTCTCCAGCCCCTACAACCCTTCCCTTCTCTGTAAACTTCTCCTACCCCTACAACCCTCCCTATCCCTGATACCGACTCAAACCCCTACAACCCTCCCTATCCCTTTTACCTTCTCCAGGTCCTAGGAGCCTCCCTATCCCTGTTACCGTCACCAACCACTAGAACCCTCCCTGGCACTGTTAACTCCTCCAGTTCCTACAACAATACCTATCCCTGTTATCATCTCCAACCCTTCCTATCCCTGTTATCGTCTCCAACCCCGACAACCATCCATATCCCTGTTACCGTCTCCAACCCCTACAACTCTCCCTATCCCTGTTACCTTCTCCTAACCCGACAACCCTCCCTATCCCTGTTACCATCTCCAACCACTACAACCCACCCTATCCCTGTTACCTTCTCCAACACTGACCATCCTCCCTATCCCTGTTACCTTCTCCAACCCCTACAAGACTCCCAATCCCTGTTACCAACTCCAGCCCCTACAACCCTCCCTATTCCTGTTACCGTCTCTAACCCCGACAAACCTCCCTATCCCTGTTACCGTCTCCAACCCATACAACCCTCCTTATCCCTGATACTGTCTCCAACCCCTACAACCCTCCCTATCCCTCTTACCGTCTCCCAGCTCTCCAACCCTCCCTATCCCTGTTATCTTCCCCAGCCCCTACAACCCTCCCTATCCCTGTTACCTCCTCCAGGCCCTACGACCCTCCCTATCCCTGTTACCGTCTCCAACCCCTACAACCCTCCGTATCCTTTTTACCTTCACCAACCCTTGCAAACCTCCCTATCCCTGTTATCTGCTCCAAACACGACAACCCTCCCTATCCCTGTTACCTTCTCCAACCACGAGAATCCTCCCTATCCCTGTTACTTTCTCCAACTCCAACAACCCTCCCTATCTCTGTTAGCATCTCCAACCCCTACAAACCTCCCTATCCCTATTACCGTCTCCAACGCTCTCTATCCCTGTTACCTTCTCCAGCCCCTAAAACCCTCCCTATCTCTGTAACCTCCAGACCATATTACCCACCCTATCTCTGTTAAATTCTCCAACCCGGACAACCCTCCCTATCCCTGTTACTGTTTCCAACCCCTGCGACCATCCCTAACCCTTTTACCACCTCCATGTCCTACGACCCTCCCTATCCCTGTTACCTCCTCCAACCCCGACAATCCACCCTATCCCTGTTACCTTCTCCAGCCTCTACGACCCTCCCAATTCCTGTTACATCGTACAACCCCCACAATCCTCCCTCTCTCTGTAACCGTCTCCAACCCCGACAACCTTCCCTATCCCTTTTACCTTCTACTGGTCCTAGGACCCTTCCTATCCCTGTTACCGTCTCCAACCACTAGATCCCTCCCAATCCCTGTTAACTCATTCAGATCGTACAACACTACCTACCCCTGTTACCGTCTCCAACCCGCCCTATCGCTGTTACCGTCTCCGACCTCTACAACCCTCCCTATTCCTATTATCTTCTCCTATGGCTACAACCCTCCCTATCCGTGTCAGCTCCTCCAGGTCCTACAATCTTCCCTGATACCGTCTCCAGCCCCTACAACCCTCCCTATCCCTGTTACCAACGCCAACACCTACAACCCTCCCTATCCCTGTCACCATCTCCAACCCCTACAACCCTCCCTATCCCTGTTACCTTCTCCAATCCCGACGACCCTCCCAATACCTGTTGCCTTCTCCAATCCCGACAAACCTCCCTCTCCCTGTTACCATCTGCAGCCCCTACAAACCTCCCTATCCCTGTTTCTGTCTCCAACACCTTCAACCCCACCTATCCCTGTTAGCTCCTCCAGGTCCTACAACCGTCCCTATTCCTGTTACTGTCTCAAACCCCTACAACCCTCCCTTTCCCTGTTACTGTCTCCACACCCCTACAACCCTCCCTATCCCTGTTACCTTCTCCAACCCCGACAACATTCCCTATCCCTATTACCGCCTCCAACCCCTACAACCCTCCCTATCCCTGTTACCGTCTCTCACCCCAACGACCCTCCCTATCCCTGTTACCGTCTCCAAACCCTTAAAATCTCCCTGTCCCTGTTACCTTCCCCAACTCCGACACCCTCCCTATCCCTGTTACGTCCTCGAGGTCCTACAACCCTCCCTATCCCTATTGCCTCCTTCTGGTCCTACGGCGCTCCCCTTCCCTGTTACCGTCTCCAACCCCTACAACCATCCCTAACACTGTTACCTTCTCCAGCCCCTACGACCCTTCCCTTCTCTGTAAATTTCTCCTACCCCTACAACCCTCACTATCCCTGTTACTGTCTCCAACCACTAGAACCCTCCCTATCCCTGTTACCATCTCCAACCCCTTAAAACCACCCTATCCCTGTTACCTTCTCCAACCCCGACAACCCTCCCTATCCCTGTTAGTTTCTCCAAGCCCTACAACCCTCCCTATCCCTCTTTCTGTCTCCAACCCCAAAACCCACCCTATCCCTGCTAACTCCACCAGGTCTTACAACCCTCCCTATTACTGTTAACGTATCTAACCCCTACAACCCTCCCTATCCCTCTTACCGTCTCCAACCCCTACAACCCTCCCTATCCCTGTTACCTCCTTGAGGTCCTACGGCCCTCACTATCCCTGTTACCGTCTCCAACCCCTACAACCCTCTCTATCCCTGTTACGTCCTCAAGGTCCTACAACTCTCCCTCTTCCTGTTACCGTCTCTAACACCTACAGCCCTCCCTATCCCTGTTACCTTCTCCAACCCCTACAACCGTCCCTATCCCTGTTACCTTCTCCAGCCCCTACAACCCTTCCCTTCTCTGTAAACTTCTCCTATCCCTACAACCCTCCCTATCCCTGTTACCTTCTCCTAACCCGACAACCCTCCCTATCCCTGTTACCATCTCCAACCACTACAACCCACCCTATCCCTGTTACCTTCTCCAACACTGACCACCCTCCCTATCCCTGTTACCTTCTCCAACCCCTACAAGACTCCCAATCCCTGTTACCAACTCCAGCCCCTACAACCTTCTCTATCCCTGTTACGTCCTCAAGGTCCTACAACCCTCCCTATTCCTGTTACCGTCTC
>NW_027599021.1:0-32768 GCF_964194155.1 Cetorhinus maximus | reverse complement strand
AGTGGTCGAGGTGAATAGTGTCGATGTATTTAAGGGGGAAACTGGATAAACACATGAGGGAGAAAGGAATAGTAGGATATGGGGATGGGGTGAGATGGAGAGGGGGGTGGGAGGAGGCTGGTGTGGAGCAGGAACACCAGCACGGAGGAGATGGGCCGAATGGCCTGTTTCTGTGCTGGGAAGTTTCGGGAGTTGTGTGTGTTTTCTGATGGTCTGAGATTGATTCCTGTCCTGTTCCAGAATCTACCTGAACGGGATGATGATTGTGCGCCCAGCAGTGCAGTTTGGCCGGTACAAGATGATTAAGCACTCGCATGACAAAGGGAACGAGGAGAACCCAAAAAGGTGACTTGCACCCCCCACTCCACCCACTCCCCACCAGCACCCCAGCCCATCCCCATCTTCCATTGGGACTGCACCCTGTAACCCGACTCCAAATCGGCAAGTTAGGGGCAATGTATGACGGGGCCATGATGAACGGTAAGGAAGGTGTTCAACTAGGTGAGGATTGGTGGTGACGATCGCTGGAGAGTTTTCCACTAGTGTGCAACTAGAGTATTGTGTCCAGTTCTGGACACCTCACTTTGGGAAGGATGTGAGGGTCCTTGAGAGGGTGGGGAGGAGATTGACCAGAATGGGTCCAGGGATGAGGGGTTTTAGCTACAAGGTTGGGTTTGAGAAGCTGGGGTTGTTCTCCTTGGAACAAAGGAGATTAAGGGGGGATCTGATCAAGGTGGACAAGATGATGACGGGATAAGGTAGACAAAGAGAAGCTGTTGCCATTAGCTGATGGTACAAGGACTGGGGACACAGATTGAAGGTTTTGGGCAGTGGGGGGTGGGGGGATGTGAGGAGGAACTTTTTTACAAAGCGAGTGGTAATGAGCTGGAACTCGCTGCCTACAAGGATGGTGGGAGCGGAGACGATGAACGATTTCAAAAGGATATTGGACGGACACTTGAGGGGAATAAACTCGCAGGGATACAGGGATAGAGCGGGGGGAATGGGACTGATTGGATTGATCTACAGAGAGACAGCATGGACTGGATGGGCTGAATGGCCTCCTCCTGTGCTGGGATGACTCTGCAGCAGGCAGGTCTACCTGAGGGGAGGGGTAATGGTGGTTTGGATGTTACACAGTCTCTCTTTCTGATTCCCCACACCAGATTCAATCTGCTCGCAAAGACCAGACAGTCTTGGAAGGAAGATGGAATGAACAGCCTGGAGTATCTGGTCCTCTCCAAGGACCACCTGCCCCTCTACACCAACATCACCGTGGACATTGGCAGCGAGAAAGGGCTTTGGCACGCTACATGACCTACATCCACGCCCAACCCTCTCCCCACCCGCTCCTGAAATCAGGCGGGGTCTGGGGGGGAAGAGGGGGACTCGGAGTGATAAACAACACTCAGATACTTCAGGAACCCACGGAAACCAAAAAATTCCCCAACTAAAGGCCAAGGCTGTTGAGGGACCTCGGAGTGGGAGGTTACGTCTTGTTATGCAGTGGTCACGGTGACTTGAACTTCGTTTTTAATCACTTTCTCCTTGGACACTTTTCTCACGTGACAATTGCCTGTTGACATTGGGTCAGGGGGATTTTCTCCACCAATGTGGCCCCTCTTTCTCGTTGACGTTCCTGTATTGACAAGGGAATCTCTCCTGGGCCACAGCCTTCGTCTGGAACTTGATGTTTTGTTTTGTTTGTAGATGCACATTATCTGAATCTATATCTTTATATATATATATATATATATATATATATATTTCCACCATGGCATTTTCTTTGGAAGTGGGAGGTGTGCACAGTTGGGAATGAAGGGGAGGGTGGGGTCGGGATATCACTGGTTACACCGGATTCCCAGGCAGCTTTTAACGGGACACATTCCGGCACCCCATGAGCCCATCTCCTTCCTTCCCCCTCTCTTCTCTCTCTCTCTCTCCTTCCCCCTCTCCTCTCTCTCTCCTTCCCCCTCCCTTCTCTCTCTCTCTCTTCCCCCTCCCTTCTCTCTCTCTCCCCCACCTCCCTCCTCTCTCTCCTTCCCCCTCCCTCCTCTCTCTCCCCCCTCCCTCCTCTCTCTCTCTCCTTCCCTCTCCTTTCTCTCTCTCTCCCCCCTCCCTCCTCTCTCTCTCTCCTTCCCTCTCCTCTCTCTCTCTCCTTCCCTCTCCTTTCTCTCTCTCTCTTCCCCCCCCCTTCTCCCTCTCTCTCCATCCCCCTCCCTTCTCTCTCTCTCTCTCTCTCCTCCCCCTCCCTTCTCTCTCTCTCTCCCCCCCTCCCTTCTCTCTCTCTCTCCCCCCCTCCCTTCTCTCTCTCTCCTTCCCCCTCCTTTCTCTCCCTCTCCTTCCTTCTCCCTCCTCTCTCCCTCCCCCTCCCTCCTCTCTCCCCCCCCTCCCTCCTCTCTCCCTCCCCCTACTTGTCCCTCTCTCTCCTCCCCCTCCCTTCTCTCTCTCGCCTCCCCCTCCTTTCTCTCTCTCTCCTCCTCCTCCCTTCTCTCTCCTCCTCCTCCCTTCTCTCTCTCTTCCTTCCCCCTCCCTTCTCTCTCTCTCCCCCCCTCCCTTCTCTCTCTCTCCTTCCCCCTCCCTTCTCTCTCTCTCTCTCTCCTTCCCCCTTCCTTCTCTCTCTCTCTCTTCTATCCCCCTCCCTTCTCTCTCTCCTTCCCCCTCCCTTCTCTCTCTCTCTCCTTCCCACTCCCTTCTCTCACTCTCTCTTTCTGGAACCACCCCTCCCCCACACCAGCCCTGCCCTTTGACGTGAATTTTGCCCCTACAAAATGGGGCAAACGACGAGCGGGACCGCGAAGGAGTCCCTCGCCCCCCCCCCGGGCAGAGTGATACAAGTCGGCCGGGAACTACTTTACCATTTGCGTGGCGTCCATGTTTGAATCATGCCATCTGCTGGCGGGAGGGGGACCAACACCCACACCCCCACCCCAGGAAACAACCAGAGAGCCCACCCCACCTTAACCCAGCTGAACGTCCCACACCTCCTTTGTCCCCACGCTGTGCCCGTGTACTTCCGGAAAAAATGTGTAGACTTGCAATTTAGTCATTTGATTATCGAGCGAATTTATAACAAAAATATACTTTTTTTTAAAAAACTGAATTTGATAAATGAGCAAGGGGGAGATACAACTGTCCCCTCAATCTTGTGGAGCTCAGAGCCTGAGCAAGACGGACAATTTAATGGGATCTGATGGTTCAGACGATGTTTATGTAATGGTGTCCGGGTGGGTCTGGGGGCACCCGTGTGATACCTTCAGTCATTACTGTAGAATCTGTACCCTGCTCTCAGTAGCAAACCCCTGCTCCTATCTCCCTCTTGCTGGCTGTAAGCGCTCTGACCCAGGTTAGCAAGAGAGAGAGAGCAGGCAGTCAGCCAAGACGGAGGGCACAACCTGACCTCGAGACGTGGAGAAACACATACCTCAGAAATAACCGCAAATTAAATCCGGCTGTTTGATTAAAAGGGGAGATCAGAACTATAGCTGACCTTGGTGCCCATCCCTGTACCCACCCCGCACAACTTTGTAGAGTGACAATAGGCCATTCAGCCCCCAAAAGCTCATCCTGCATTTCATTGACCTGAAGACCAGAAGTAGGATGTTGCGTGCCTCGCATTTGACAGACGCTCAGCCCCGTGAGGCGATGGTAGGTTGACAGGCGTTTATTGGCATTCGACAGAACCCTGAGCCCGGGCTGAAACCGACGCGCATCTATATACTCGCAAGTAGGAGGTCTATCGGGATAGGTGCAAATGATAAACTCCCATGCTGCGGCTTGGGCTTGTGTCCGGAATCTTGAATTCGCGGGGATTAATGAACGCGCAACAACGGCTTGCATTTATATAGCGCCTCCAACAGAGTAAAATAATCCACCCACCCCCAAAACAAGGGCACGTGACAAACTTAGCCGCGGATTAGCACAGGCGAGTGAGAGCTTGGACAAGGAGGTGGGATTTAAGGAGGAGAGAGAGACAGGCCGGGAGGTCTTGTTCGAGGGAGCAATGTCGTGCCGACGGAACGAAAGAACTCGCCTGTTCCTCCCGAGACGCCTGTTCCTCCCGAGACGCCTGTCACAATTGCTGGCAGCGATGCCAGGGTGTCCGGTCACTCCCGTCACGTGTCCTGTGAATGCTTAATGATGGCGTACTCTGTGGTTTCAGACCTCCGCACGGCCCCTTCGCTCATGGGCAGCTTGGAATAGTCGATGTTGCAGTAGAGCAGGTTCTCGGACAGCGCCTGCCCCACGTTTCCGGAACGTTCCTGCGGGCACTGGTAAATGTGAGAGTCTGGGGCAACGCCCCCGGATATCTGGAGGGAGAACGAAATGAGTTGGAACTCACACCGCGGAGATGGCGCCCGATGACTGAGGGTCAAGCACCTCAATGTGAGGCAACCTCACTGGGCGTCTAGACATTCACTACGGGTCCAGAATCCCACCGGGAGATGGACGCTGACCGGGTGCCTAGACGGACGTGCAGAATTGGCCTTCACGTCCCTACCTCTGGGCCAAGAGGTCTGGGTTAGCCATGGGAGGAGGTTTAACGGGCTGATAATCAGCCGGAGTATCTTCCCATCGCCACTGTTTACCCTTTATTATCACACAGGATGTGGGTGTCGCTGGCTGGGCCAGTATTTATTGCCCATCCCTAATTGCCCCTTGAGAAGGTGGTGGGTGAGCTGCCTTCTTGAACCGCTCCAGTCCCATGTGGTGTAGGTACACCCACAGCGCTGTTAGGGAGGGAGTTCCAGGATTTTGACCCAGCGACAGTGAAGGAACGACCGATATATTTCCAAGTCAGGATGATGAGTGACTTGGAGGGAACTTCCAGGTGGTGGTGTTCCCCATGTGTCTGTTGCCCTTGTCCTTCTAGGTGGTAGTGGTCGTGGGTTTGGAAGGTGCTGTCGAAGGAGCCTTGGTGAGTTGCTGCAGTGCATCTTGTAGATGGTACACACACTGCTGCTACTGTGTGTCGGTGGTGGAGGGAGTGAATGTTTGTGGATGTGGTGTCAATCAAGCGGGGCTGCTTTGTCCTGGATGGTGTCGAGCTTCTTGAGTGTTGTGAGAGCTGCACTCATCCAGACATCCAGGCAAGTGGGGAGTATTCCATCACACTCCTGACTTGTGCCTTGTAGATGGTGGACAGGCTTTGGGGAGTCAGGAGGTGAGTTAGTCGCTGCAGGATTCCCAGCCTCTGACCTGCTCTTGTAGCCACAGTATTTATATAGCTGGTCCAGTTCAGTTTCTGGTCAATGGTAACCCCCAGGATGTTGATAGTGGGGGATTCAGTGATGGTGATGCCATTGAATGTCAAGGTGCGATGGTTAGATTCTCTCTTGTTGGAGATGGTCATTGCCTGGCACTTGTGTGGTGTGAATGTTACTTGTCACTTGTCAGCCCAAGCCTGGATATTGTCCAGGTCTTGCTGCATTTGGACATGGGCTGCTTCAGTATCTGGGTGTGTGGCTGCTCACTGTCGGGGGTTATGGGTCCTGGGCACTCAGAGACAGGTTAAGCCCTCTCTGCCGGACAGCCCAGCCGTTAACAGTCACCCCCCCCCGGAATCTGTCCCATTCCCTTTATGTGGGACTGGGTGGGGTGGGATTTGGGCTTCTCTTGAACACCGCTCCCTACATGAATGCAGCTGTTGGCTGCTGCTGCTTCTATCCAAGGACCCCAGAGCAAGCACACCCCCCACTCCCCCAGCCCCCCACCCCCATACCCCACCCCCCAACGCCCATACCCATACCCCACCCCCGACTCTCCGCCAAACCGCATCTCGGAGCACCAGCTGGATTCGACCACCCGCAGAGAGAGCTGGGGGTCAGTTTACAGAGTAATTCCACCCTCTGTGTGGGCTGCACAATCAGATGAGGGGCAGCCAGTGTTTCACGCGTGCAGACCCTACCTGTGATCCAGACAGGCGTCTGTCGGCGGGCAGGCGTCTGTCTGTGGGCACGTGACGTTGATCCGACCCCATCGCGTTCTTCCTCCTTGAAATTAAAAAGGAGATTGTACGGTCTCAATGAAATGGCCATTTCCACAAATCCTCCCACACACCCATGTACACTCTCCCCCTATCACTGACTCTACCCACCCATTTAATCCCCTCCCACAGCCCCATGTACACTCTCCCCTATCACTGACTCTACCCACCCATTTAATCCCCTCCCACAGCCCCATGTACACTCTCCCCTATCACTGACTCTACCCACCCATTTAATCCCCTCCCACAGCCTCATGTACACTCTCCCCCTATCACTGACTCTACCCACCCATTTAAACCCCTCCCAAAGCCCCATGTACACTCTCCCCCTATCACAGACTCTGCCCACCCATTTAATCCCCTCCCACATCCCCATGTACACTCTCCCCTATCACTGACTCTACCCACCCATTTAATCCCCTCACACAGCCCCATGTACACTCTCCCCCTATCACAGACTCTACCCACCCATTTAATCCCCTCCCACATCCCCATGTACAGTCTCCCCCTATCACTGACTCTACCCACCCATTTAATCCCCTCCCACATCCCCATGTACAATCTCCACTATCACTGACTCTACCCACCCATTTAATCCCCTCCCACAGCCCCATGTACACTCTCCCACATCACTGACTCTACCCACCAATTTAATTACCCTCCCACAGCCCCATGTACACTCTCCCCCTATCACTGACTCTACCCACCCAGTTAATCCAATCCCACATCCCCATGTACACTCTCCCCTTTCATTGACTCTACCCACCCATTTAATCCCCTCCCACAGCCCCATGTACACTCTCCCACATCACTGACTCTACCAACCAATTTAATTACCCTCCCACAGACCCATGTACACTCTCCCCCTATCATTGACTCTACCCACCCATTTAATCCCCTCCCACAACCCCATGTACACTCTCCCCTTTCATTGAATCTACCCACACAATTAATCCCCCTCCCACAGTCCCATGAACACTCTCCCCCCCATCACTGACCCTACCCACCCATTTAATCCCCTCCCACATCCCCATGTACACTCTCCCCTGTCATTGACTCTACCCACCCATTTAATCTACTCTCACATCCCCATGTACACTCTCCCCCTATCATTGACTCTACACACCCATTTAAACCCCTCCCAAAGCCCCATGTACACTCTCCCCTATCACTGACTCTACCCACCCATTTAAACCACTCCCACACCCCCATGTACACTCACCCCTATCACTGACTCTACCCACCCATTTAATCGCCTCCCACAGCCCCACGTGCACTCTCCCCCAATCACTGACTCTACCCACCCATTTAATCCCCTCCCACAAACCATTGTACATTCACCTCTATCACTGACTCTACCCACCCATTTAAACCCCTCCCACAGCCTCATGTACACTCTCCCCCTATCACTGAATCTACCCACCCATTTAATCCCCTCACACAGCCCCATGTAAACTTTCCCACTATCACTGACTCTACCCACACATTTAATCACCCTCTCACAGACCCAGGTACACTCTCCCCCTATCACTGAATCTACCCACCCATTTAATCCCCTCCCACAGCCCCATGTACACTCTCCCCTATCTCTGACTCTACCCACACATTTAATCCCCTCCCACAACCCCATGAACACTCTCCCCTATCACTGACTCTACCCACCCATTTAATCCCCTCCCACATCCCCATGTACAGTCTCCCATATCACTGACTCTACCCACCCATTTAATCCCCTCCCACATCCCCATGTACACTCTCCCCCCATGACTGACTCTACCCACCCATTTAATCCAATCGCACAGCCACATGTACACTCTCCTCTATGACTGACTCAACCCACCCATTTAATCCCCTCCTACATCCCCATGTACACTCTCCCCTAACACTGACTCTACTCACCCGTGTAATCCACTCCCACATCCCCATGTACACTCTCCCCCTATTACTGACTCTACCCACCCATTTAATCCCCTCCCAATGCCCCATGTACACTCTCCCTCTATCACTGACTCTACACACCCATTTAATCCCCTCGCACATCCCCATGTACACTCTCCGCTGTCATTGACTCTACCCACCCATTTAATCCCCCTCCTACAGTCCAATGTACACTCTCCCCCCAACACTAACTCTACCCAACCAGTTAATCCCCTCCCACAACCCCATGTACATTCTCCTCCTATCTCTGACTCTACCCACCTATTTAATCCCCTCCAACAGCCCCATGTACACTCTCCCCTATCACTGACTCTACACACCCATTTAAAACACTCCCACACCCCCATGTACACTCACCCCTATCACTGACTCTACCCACCCATTTAATCCCCTCCCACAGCCCCATGTACGCTCTCCCCCCCATCACTGATTCTACCCACACATTTAATCCCCTCCCAAAGCCCCATGTACACTCTCCTCTATCACTGACTCTACCCAACCATTTAAACCCCTCCCAGACCCCCATGTACACTCACCCCTATCACTGACTCTACCCACCCATTTAATCCCCTCCCACAGCCTCATGTACACTCTCCCCCTATCACTGACTCTACCCGCCCATTTAATCCCCACCCACATCCCCATTTGCATTCTCCCTCGATCACTGACTCTACGCACCCATTTAATCCCCTCCCACAGCCCCATGTACACTCTCCCCTATCACTGACTCTACCCACCCATTTAATCCCCTCCCAAATCCCCATGTACGCTCTCCCCTATCACTGACTCTTCCCACCCATTTAATCCCCTCCCACAGCCCCATGTACACTCTCACCCCATCACTGACTCAACCCAACCATTTAATCCCCTCCCAAAGCCCAATGTAAAATCTCCCCTATCACTGACTCTACCCACCCACTTAAACCACTCCCTCACCCCCATGTACACTCACCCCTATCACTGACTCTACCCACCCATTTAATCCCCTCCCACAGCCCCATGTACACTCTCACCCCATCACTGACTCTACCCGCCCATTTAATGCCCTCCCACAGCACCATGTAAACTCTCCCCCCCATCAGTGACTCTACCCACCCATTTAATCCGCACCCAATGGCCCATGTACACTCTCCCCCCATCTCTGACTCAACCCACCCATTTAATCCCCTCCCACATCCCCATGTACACTCTCCCCTATCACTGAGTCTACCCAACCATTTAATCCCCTCTCACATCCCCATGTACACTCTCCCCTATCACTGAATCTACCCACCCATTTAATCCCCTCCCACAGCCCCATGTACACTCTCCCCCCATCACTGATTCTACCCACTCATTTAATCCCCTCCCACATCCCCATGTACACTGTCCCCCTATCACAGACTCTACCCACCCATTTAATCCCCTCCAAATGCCCCATGTACACTCTCCCCTTATCACTGATTTTACCCACCCATTTAATCCCCTCCCACATCCCCATGTACACTCTCCCCCTATCACTGACTCTACCCACCCAATTAATACCCTCCCACAGCACCATGTACACTCTCCCCCCATCACAGAATCTACCCACCCATTTAATCCCCTCCCAATGGCCCATGTACACTCTCCCCCCATCACTGACTCTACCCACCCATTTAATCCCCTCCCACTTCCCCATGTACACTCTCCCCCTATCACTGACTCTACCCACCCATTTAATCCCCTCCCACATCCCCATGTACACTCTCCCATATCACTGACTTTACCCACCCATTTAATCCCCTCCCAATGCCCCATGTACACTCTCCCTCTATCACTGACTCTACCCACCCAGTTAATCCCCTCCCACAACGCCATGTACATTCTCCCCCTATCTCTGACGGTACCCACCTATTTAATCCCCTCCAAAAGCCCCATGTACACTCTCCCCTATCACTGACTCTTCACACCCATTTAAAACACTCCCACACCCCCATGTACACTCACCCCTATCACTGACTCTACCCACCCATTTAATCCCCTCCCACAGCCCCATGTACACCCTCCCCCCCATCACTGATTCTACCCACACATTTAATCCCCTCCCAAAGCCTCATGTACACTCTCCTCTATCACTTACTCTACCCAGCCATTTAAACCCCTCCCAGACCCCCATGTACACTCACCCCTATCACTGACTCTATCCACCCATTTAATCCCCTCCCACAGCCTCATGTACACTCTCCCCCTATCACTGACTCTACCCACCCATTTAATCCCCACCCACATCCCCATGTGCATTCTCCCTCGATCACTGACTCTACGCACCCATTTAATCCCCTCCCAAATCCCCATGTACACTCTCCCCTATCACTGACTCTACCCACCCATTTAACCCCCTCCCAAATCCCCATGTACACTCTCCCCTATCACTGACTCTACCCACCCAATTAATCCCCTCCTTCAGCCCCATGTACACTCTCTCCCTATAACTGACTCTACCCATCCATTTAATCCCCTCCCACATCCCCATGTAAAATCTCACCCTATTACTAACTCTACCCACCCATTTTATCCACCTCCTACATCCCCATGTACAAACTCCCCCTATCACTGACTCGACCCACCCATTTAATTCCGTCCCACAGCCCCATGTACGCTCTCCACTATCACTGACTGTACCCACCCATTTAATGCACTCCCACAGCCCCATGTGCACTCTCCCTCTATCACTGACTCTACCAACCCATTTAATCCCCTCCCACATCCCCATGTACACTCTCCCCCTATCACTGACTCTACCGAACCATTTAAAGCCCTCCTACAATTCCATGTACACTCTTTCCCCATGACTAACTATACACACCCATTTCATCCCCTCCCACAGCCTCATGTACACTCTCCCCTATCATTGACTCTACACTCCAATTTAATCCCCTCCCACATCCCCATGTACACTCTCCCCCTATCACTGACTCTAACCACCCATTTAATCCCCTCCCAATGGCCCATCTACACTCTCCCCCTATCACTGACCCAACCCACACATTTAATCCCCTCCCACATCCCCATGTACGCTCTTCCCTATCACAGACTCTTCCCAACCATTTAATCCCCTCCCACATCACCATGTACAATCTCCCCTGTCATTGACTCTACCCACCCATTTAATCTACTCTCACATCCCCATGTACACTCTCCCCCTATCACTGACTCTACACACCCATTTAATCCCCTCCCAAAGCCCCATGTACACTCTCCCCTATCACTGACGCTACCCACCCATTTAAACCCCTCCCACACCCCCATGTACACTCACCCCTATCACTGACTCTACCCACCCATTTAATCCCCTCCCACAGCACCATTTACACTCTCCCCCCATCACTGACTCTACCCACCCATCTAATCCTCTCCCACAGCCTCATGTACACTCTCCCCCTATCACTGACTCTACCCACCCATTTAATCCCATCCCAAAGCCCCATGTACACTTTCCCACTATCACTGACTCTACCCACACATTTAATCACCCTCCCACAGGCACAGGTACACTCTCCGCCTATCACTGACTCTACCCACCCATTTACTCCACTCCCACAGCCCCATCTACACTCTCACCCTATGACTGACTCTACCCACCCATTTAATCCCCTCCCACAGCCCCATGTACACTCACCCATATCACTGACTCTACCCACCCATTTAATTCCCCTCCCACAGCCCCATGTACACTCTCCCCCTATCAGTGACTCTACCCACCCATTTAATCACCCTCCCACATCCCCATGTACACTCTCCCCTGTCATTGACTCTACCCACCCATTTAATCCCCCTCCCACAGTCCCATGTACACTCTCCCCCCCATCACTAATTATACCCACCCATTTAATCCCCTCCCACAACCCCATGTACACTCTCCCCTGTCATTGACTCTACCCACCCATTTAATCTACTCCCACATCCCCATGTACACTCTCCCCCTATCACTGACTCTACCCACCCATTTAAACCCCTCCATCACCCCCATGTACACTCACCCCTATCACTGACTCTACCCACCCATTTAATCCCCTCCCACAGCACCATGTACACTCTCACCCCATCACTGACTCTACCCACCCATTTAATGCCCTCCCACAGCACCATGTACACTCTCCCCCCATCAGTGACTCTACCCACCCATTTAATCCCCACCCAATGGCCCATGTACACTCTCCCCCCATCTCTGACTCTACCCACCCATATAATCCCCTCCCACATCCCCATGTACACTTTCATTATCACTGACTCTACCCAACCATTTAATCCCCTCTCACAGCCCCATGTACACTCTCCCCTATCACTGACTCTACCCACCCATTTAATCCCCTCCCACATCCCCATGTGCACTCTCCCATATCACTGACTCTACCCACCCATTAATTCCCCTCCCACAGCCCCATGTACACTCTACCCTATCACTGACTCTACCCCCCCATTTAATCCCCTCCCACAGCCCCATGTACACTCTCCCCTATCACTGACTGTACCCACCCATTTAATCCCCTCCCACATCCCCATGTACACTCTCCCATATCACTGACTCTACCCACCCATTTAATCCCCTCCCACATCCCCATGTACACTCTCTCCCACCATCATTGACTCTACACACCAATTTAATCCCCTCCCACAGCCCCATGCACACTCTCCCCTTTCACTGACTCTACCCAACCATTTAATCCCCTCCCACATCACCATGTTCACTCTCCCCTGTCATTGACTCTACCCACCCATTTAATCTACTCTCACATCCCCATGTACACTCTCCCCCTATCACTGACTCTACACACCCATTTAATCCCCTCCCAAAGCCCCATGTACACTCTCCCCTATCACTGACGCTACCCACCCATTTAATCCCCTCCCACAGCCCCATGTACACTCTCCACCCATCACTGACTCTACCCACCCATTTAATCCCGGCCCACAAACCCATGTGTACACACCACTTTCACTGACTCTACCCACCCATTTAATCCTCTCCCACAGCCTCATTTACACTGTCCCCCTATCACTGACTCTACCCACCCATTTAATCCCATCCCAAAGCCCCATGTACACTTTCCCACTATCACTGACTCTACCCACACATTTAATCACCCTCCCACAGGCCCAGGTACACTCTCCCCCTATCACTGACTCTACCCACCCATTTAATCCCCTTCCCCAGCCCCATCTACACTCTCCCCCTATGACTGACTCTACCCACCCATTTAATCCCCTCCCACAGCCCCATGTACACTCACCCCTAACACTGACTCTACCCACCCATTTAATTCCCCTCCCACAGCCCCATGTACACTCTCCCCATATCAGTGACTCTACCGACCCATTTAATCACCCTCCCACATCCCCATGTACACTCTCCCCCATCATTAATTATACCCACCCATTTAATCCCCTCCCACAACCCCATGTACACTCTCCCCTGTCATTGACTCTACCCACCCATTTAATCTAGTCCCACTTCCCATGTACACTCTCCCCCTATCACTGACTCTACCCACCCATTTAATCCCCTCCCAAAGCCCCATGTA
The DNA here is from genome assembly GCF_964194155.1 of Cetorhinus maximus. Classification (NCBI taxonomy): domain Eukaryota; kingdom Metazoa; phylum Chordata; class Chondrichthyes; order Lamniformes; family Cetorhinidae; genus Cetorhinus; species Cetorhinus maximus. Next base: position 19,301 of record NW_027599021.1, on the reverse strand, counting down.
CACTCTCCCCTATCACTGACTCTACCCACCCATTTAAACCCCTCCCACACACCCATATACACTCACCCCTATCACTGACTCAACCCACCCATTTAATCCCCTCCCAAAGCCCCATGTACACTCTCCTCTATCACTGACTCTACACACCCATTTAAACCCCTCCCTCACCCCCATGTACACTCTCGCCTATCACTGACTCTACCCACCCATTTAATCCCCTCCCACAGCCCCCTGTACACTCTCACCCCATCACTGACTCTACCCACCCATTTAATCCCCTCCCACAGCACCATGTACACTCTCCCCCCATCAGTGACACCACCCACCCATTTAATCCCCACCCAATGGCCCATGTACACTCTCCCCCCATCTCTGACTCTACCCACACATTTAATCCCCTCCCACAGCACCATGTACACTCTCCCCTATCACTGACTCTACCCACCCATTTAATCCCCTCTCACAGCCCCATGTACACTCTCCCCTATCACTGATTCTAACCACACATTTAATCCCCTCCCACAGCCCCATGAACACTCTCCCCTATCACTGACTCTACCCACCCATTTAATCCCCTCCCACATCCTCATGTACACTCTCCCATATCACTGACTCTACCCACCCATTTAATCCCCTCCCAATGCCCCATGTACACTCTCCCTCTATCACTGACTCTACCCACCCAGTTAATCCCCTCCCACAACCCCATGTACATTCTCCCCCTATCTCTGACGGTACCCACCTATTTAATCCCCTCCAAAAGCCCCATGTACACTCTCCCCTATCACTGACTCTTCACACCCATTTAAAACACTCCCACACCCCCATGTACACTCGCCCCTATCACTGACTCTACCCACCCATTTAATCCCCTCCCACAGCCCCATGTACACCCTCCCCTCCATCACTGATTCTACCCACACATTTAATCCCCTCCCAAAGCCTCATGTACACTCTCCTCTATCACTTACTCTACCCAGCCATTTAAACCCCTCCCAGACCCCCATGTACACTCACCCCTATCACTGACTCTATCCACCCATTTAATCCCCTCCCACAGCCTCATGTACACTCTCCCCCTATCACTGACTCTACCCACCCATTTAATCCCCACCCACATCCCCATGTGCATTCTCCCTCGATCACTGACTCTACGCACCCATTTAATCCCCTCCCAAATCCCCATGTACACTCTCCCCTATCACTGACTCTACCCACCCATTTAATCCCCTCCCAAATCCCCATGTACACTCTCCCCTATCACTGACTCTACCCACCCAATTAATCCCCTCCCACAGCCCCATGTACACTCTCTCCCTATCACTGACTCTACCCATCCATTTAATCCCCTCCCACATCCCCATGTAAAATCTCACCCTATTACTAACTCTACCCACCCATTTTATCCACCTCCTACATCCCCATGTACAAACTCCCCCTATCACTGTCTCGACCCACCCATTTAATTCCGTCCCACAGCCCCATGTACGCTCTCCACTATCACTGACTGTACCCACCCATTTAATGCACTCCCACAGCCCCATGTGCACTCTCCCTCTATCACTGACTCTACCAACCCATTTAATCCCCTCCCACATCCCCATGTACACTCTCCCCCTATCACTGACTCTACCGAACCATTTAAAGCCCTCCTACAATTCCATGTACACTCTTTCCCCATGACTAACTATACACACCCATTTCATCCCCTCCCACAGCCTCATGTACACTCTCCCCTATCATTGACTCTACACTCCAATTTAATCCACTCCCACATCCCCATGTACACTCTCCCCCTATCACTGACTCTAACCACCCATTTAATCCCCTCCCAATGGCCCATCTACACTCTCCCCCTATCACTGACCCAACCCACACATTTAATCCCCTCCCACATCCCCATGTACGCTCTTCCCTATCACAGACTCTTCCCAACCATTTAATCCCCTCCCACATCCCCATGTACACTCTCCCCTATCACTGACTCTACCCAACCATTTAATCCCCTCCCACATCACCATGTACAATCTCCCCTGTCATTGACTCTACCCACCCATTTAATCCTCTCCCATAGCCTCATGTACACTCTCCCCCTATCACTGACTCTACCCACCCATTTAATCCCATCCCAAAGCCCCATGTACACTTTCCCACTATCACTGACTCTACCCACACATTTAATCACCCTCCCACAGGCACAGGTACACTCTCCCCCTATCACTGACTCTACCCACCCATTTAATCCACTCCCACAGCCCCATCTACACTCTCCCCCTATGACTGACTCTACCCACCCATTTAATCCCCTCCCACAGCCCCATGTACACTCACCCATATCACTGACTCTACCCACCCATTTAATTCCCCTCCTACAGCCCCTAGTACACTCTCCGCCTATCACTGACTCTACCCACCCATTTAATTCCCCTCCCACATACCCATGTACACTCTCCCAAATCACTGACTCTACCCACCCATTTAATCCCCTCCCACATCCCCATGTACACTCACCCCCCCATGACTGACTCAACCCACCCATTTAATCCACTCCTACATCCCCATGTACACTCTCCCCTAACACTGATTCTACTCACCCGTGTAATCCCCTCCCACATCCCCATGTACACTCTCCCCCTATCACTGACTCTACCCACCCATTCAATCCCCTCCCAATGCCCCATGTACACTCTCCCTCTATCACTGATTCTACACACCCATTTAATCCCCTCGCACATTCCCATGTACACTCTCCGCTGTCATTCACTCTACCCACCCATTTAATCCCCCTCCTACAGTCCCATGTACACTCTCCCCCCATCACTAACTCTACCCACCCAGTTAATCCCCTCCCACAAACCCATGTACATTCTCCCCCTATCTCTGACTCTAACCACCCATTTAATCCCTTCCAAAAGCCCCATGTACACTCTCCCCTATCACTGACTCTACACACCCATTTAAAACACTCCCACACCCAGATGTACACTCACCCCTATCACTGACTCTACTCACTCATTTAATCCCCTCCCACAGCCCCATGTACACTCTCCCCCCCATCTCTGATTCTACCCACACATTTAGTCCCCTCCCAAAGCCCCATGTACACTCTCCTCTATCACTGACTCTACCCACCTATTTAAAACCCTCCCAGACCCCCATGTACACTCACCCCTATCACTGACTCTACCCACCCATTTAATCCCCTCCCACAGCCTCATGTACACTCTCCCCCTATCACTGACTCTACGCACCAATTTAATCCACTCCCACAGCCCCATGTACACTCTCCCCTATCACTGACTCTACCCACCCATTTAATCCGCTCCCAATGGCCCATGTACATTCTCCCCCCATCACTGACTCTACCCATCCATTTAATCCCCTCCCACATCCCCATGTAAAATCTCACCCTTTTACTGACTCTACCCACCCATTTTATCCACCTCCTACATCCCCATGTACAAACTCCCCCTATCACTGACTCTACCCACCCATTTAATTCCGTCCCACATCCCCATGTACGCTCTCCACTATCACTGACTGTACCCACCCATTTAATGCACTCCCACAGCCCCATGTACAGTCTCCCTCTATCACTGACTCTACCAACCCATTTAATCCCCTCCCACATCCCCATGTACACTCTCCCCCTATCACTGACTCTACCGAATGATTTAAAGCCCTCCCATATCCCCATGTACACTCTTTCCACCTGACTAACTCTACCCACCCATTTCATCCCCTCCCACAGCCTCATGTACACTCTCCCCTATCATTGACTCTACACACCAATTTAATCCACTCCCACATCCCCATGTAGACACTCCCCCCATCACTGATTCTACCCACTCATTTAATCACCTCCCACATCCCCATGTACACTCTCTCCCTATCACTGACTCGACCCACCCATTTAATCCCCTCCCAATGTCCCATGTACACTCTCCCCCTTGCACTGATTCTACCCACCCATTTAATCCCCTCCCACATCCCCATGTACACTCTCCCCCTATCACTGACTCTACCCACACATTTAATCCCCTCCCACAGCCACATGTACACTCTCCCCTATCACTGACTCTACCCACCCATTTAATCCCCTCCCACATCCCCATGAACACTCTCCCGCCATCACTGACTCTATCCACCCATTTAATCCCCTCCCAATGGCCCATCTACACTCTCCCCCTATCACTGACCCTACCCACACATTTAATCCCCTCCCACATCCCCATGTACGCTTTCCCCTATCACTGACTCTTCCCAACCATTAAATCCCCTCCCACATCCCCAAGTACACTCTCCCCTATCACTGACTCTACCCACCCATTTAATACCCTCCCACATCCCCATGTACACTATCCCCCCCATCACGGACTCTACCCACCCATTTCATCCCCCCCCCCCACAGTCCCATGTACACTCTCCCCTATCACTGACTCTACACACAAATTTAATCCCATCCCACATCCCCATGTACACTCTCCCATATCACTGACTCTACCCACCCATTTAATCACCTCCCACATCCCCATGTACACTCTCCCCCCCATCACTGACTCTACCCACCCATTTAATACCCTCCCACAGCCCCATGTACACTGTCCCCTATCACTGACTCTACCCAACCATTTAATCCCCTCCCAATGCCCCATTTACACTATTCCCTATCACTGACTCGAACCACCCATTTAATTCCTTCCCACATCCCTATGTACACTCTCACCCTATCACTGACTCTACCCACCCAGTTAATCCCCTCCCACATCCCCATGTACACTCTCCCCCATCACTGACACTACCCACCTATTTAATCCCCTCCAACAGCCCCATGTACACTCTCCCATATCACTGACTCTACCCACCCATTTAATCCCCTCCCACATCCCCATGTACACTCTCCCCTATCACGGACTCTAACCACCCATTTAAACCGCTCACACATCCCCATGTACAGTCTCCCCTATCACTGACTCTACCCACACATTTAATCCCCTCCCACAGCCCCATGTACACTCTCCCCCCATCACTAACTCAAACCACCCATTTAATCACCTCCCAATGGCCCATGTACACTCTCCCCCCATCACTGTCTCTACCCACCCATTTAATCGCCTCCCACAGCCCCATGTTCACTCTCCCCTATCACTGACTCCACCCAACCATTTAATCCCCTCCCACATCCCCATGTACACTCTCCCCTAACACTGACTCTACCCACCCATTTAATCCGCTCCCACGTCCCCATGTACACCCTCCCCTATCACTGACTCTACCCACCCATTTAATCTCCTCCCACATCCCCATGTACACTCTCCCCCCATCATTGACTCTACCCACACATTTAATCCCCTCCCATAGCCCCATGTACACTCTCCCCTATCACTGACTCTTCACACCCATTAAATCCCCTCCCACATCCCCATGTACACTCTCCCATATCACTGACTCTACCCACCCATTTAATCCACTCCCACATCCCCATGTACACTCTCTCCCATCACTGACTCTACCCACCCATTTAATCCCCTCTCATAGCCCCATGTACACTCTCCCCTATCACTGACTCTACCCACCCATTTAATCCCCTCCCACATCCCCATGTACACTCTCCCATATCACTGACTCTATCCACCCATTTAATCCACTCCCACATCCCCATGTACACTCTCCCCTTCACTGACTCTACCCACCCATTTAATCCCCTCCCACATCCCTATGTGCACTCTCCCCCTATCACTGACTCTACCCACCCATTTAATCCCCTCCCCCATTCCCATGTACACTCTCCCCCATCACTGACTCTACCCACCCATTTAATCCCCTCCCACAGCCCCATGTACACTCTCCTGTATCACTGACTCTACCCACCCATTTAACCCTCTAACACAGCCCCATGTACACTCTCCCCCATCACTGACGGTACCCACCCATTTAATACACTCCCACAGCCCCATTTGCACTCTCCCCCCGATCACTGATTCTACCCACTCATTTAATCCCCTCCCACATCCCCATGTACTCTCTCCCCCTATCACTAACTCTACACACCAATTTAATCCCCTCCCAATGCCCCATGTACACTCTCCCCCTATCAATGATTCTACCCACCCTTTAAATCCCCTCCCACATCCCCATGTACACTCTCCCCCTTTCACTGTCTCTACCCACCCATTTAATTCCCACCCACAGCCCCATGTACACTCTCCCCCCATCACTGACTCTTCCACCCATTTAATGCCCTCCCAATGGCCCATGTACACTCTCCCCCCATCACTGACTCTACCCACCCATCTAATCGCCTCCCACATCCACATGTATACACTCCCCTATCACTGACTCTACACACCCATTTAATCCCCTCCCACATCTCAATGTACACTCTCGAATATCACTGACTCTACCCACCCATTTAATCCCCTCCCACATCCCCATGTACACTCTCCCCCCATCACTGACTCTACCCACTCATTTAATCCCCTCCCACAGCCCCATGTACAATCTCCCCTATCACTGACTCTACCCACCCATTTAATCCCCTCCCACATACCTATGTACACTCTCCCCCTATCACTGACTCTAACCACCCATTTAATCCCCTCCCACATCCCCATGTACACTCTCCCCCATCACTGACTCTAGCCACCCAGTTAATCCCCTCCAACAACCCCATGTACACTCTCCCCTGTCATTGACTCTATCCACCCATTTAATCTACTCCCACATACCCATGTACACTCTCCCCCTATCACTGACTCTACCCACCCATTTAATCCCCTCCCAAAGCCCCATGTGCACTCTTCCCCTATCACTGACTCTACCCACCAAATAATGCCCTCCCACAGCCCCATTTACACTCTCCCCCCATGACTGACTCTACCCACACATTTAGTCCCCGCCCAATGGCCAATGTACACTCTCCCCCCATCACTGAATCTACCAGCCCATTTAATCCCCTCCCACATCCCCATGTACACTCTCCCCTATCACTGACTCTACACAACCATTTAATCCCCTCCCACATCCCCATGTACACTCTCCCCCTATCACTGACTCAACCCACCCATTTAATCCGCTCCCAAAGGCCCATGTACACTCTCCCCCTATCACTGACTCTACGCACCCATTTTATCCACCTCCCACATCCCCATGTACACTCTCCCCCTATCACTGACTCTACCCACCCATTTAATCCTCTCCCACAGCCCCATGTACGCTCTCCCATATCACAGACTCTACCCACCCTTTTAATGGACTCCCACAACCCCATGTACACTCTCCCTCTATCTCTGACTCTACCCACCCATTTAATCCGCTCCCACATCCACATGTACACTCTCCCCCTATCACTGACTCTACCCACCCATTAAATCCCCTCCCACATCCCCATGTACACTCTTTCCCCATCACTGACTCTACCCACCCATTTAATCCCCTCCCACAGCCTCATGTACACTCTCCCCTATCACTGACTCTACACACCCATTTAAGCCCCTCCCAAATCCCTATGTACACTCTCCTCCCCATCACTGACTCTACCCACCCATTTAATCCCCTCCCACAGCCCCATGTACACTCTCCCCTATCACTGACTCTACCCACCCATTTAATCGCCTCCCACTTGCCCCATGTACTCTCTCCCCTATCATTGACTCTACCCACCCATTTAATCCCCTCCCACATACCCATGTACACTCTCCCCTATCACTGACTGTACCCACCCATTTAATCCACTCCCGCAGAACCATGTACACTCTCCCCCCATCACTGAATCTACCCACCCATTTAATCACCTCCCAATGGCCCATGTACACTCTCCCCCTATCACTGACTCTACCCACCCATTTAATCGCCTCCCACATACCCATGTACACTCTCCCCTATCACTGACTCTACTCAACCATTTAATCCCGTCCCACATCCCCATGTACACTCTCCCCTATCACAGACTCTACCCACCCATTTAATCGCCTCCCACATCCCCATGTACACTCTTCCCCCATCACTGACTCTACCCACCCATTTTATCCCCTCCCACAGCCCCATGTACAGTCTCCCCTATCACTGACTCTACACACCCATTTAATCCCCTCCCAAATCCCCATGTACACTCTCCCCTATCACAGACTCTACCCACCCATTTAATCGCCTCCCACATCCCCATGAACACTCTCCCCCTTCACTGACTATTCCCACCCATTAAATCCCTTCCACAGCCCCATGTACACTCTCCCCTATCACTGAATCGACCCACCCATTTAATACTCTCCCACAGCCCCATGTACACTCTCCCCAATCACTGAATCTACCCACCCATTTAATCCCCTCCCACAGCCTCATGTGCACTCTCCCCAATCACTGACTCTACCCACCCATTTAATCTCCTCCCACATCCCCATGTACACTCTCCCCACATCACTGATTCTACCCACTCATTTAATCCCCTCCCAATGGCTCATGTACACTCTCCCCCCATTACTGACTCTACCCACACATTTAATCCCCTCCCACATCCCCATGTACACTCTCCCCCCCATCAGTGACTCTACCCAGCCATTTAATCCCCTCCCACAGCCCCATGTACACTCACCCCTTACACTGAATCTACCCACCCATTTAATCCCCTCCCACATCCCCATGTACACTCTCCCCTATCACTGAATCGACCCACACATTTAATCCTCTCCCACAGCCCCATGTACACTCACCCCTTTTCACTGACTCTACCCACCCATTTAATCCCCTCCCACAGCCCCATGTACACTCTCCTCCTATCACTGACTCTACCCACCAATTTAATCCCCTCCCACATCCCCATGTACAATCTCCCCCTATCACTGACTCTACCCACCCATTTAATCCCCTCCCACAGCCCCGTGTACTCTCTCCCGCTCTCACTGACTCTACCCACCCATTTAATCCCCTCCCAACATCCCCATGTACACTCTCCCCTATCATTGACTCTACCCACTCATTTAATCCTCTCCCACAGCCCCATGTACACTCTCCCCTATCACTGACTCTACCCACCCATTTAATCCCCTCCCACAGCCCCATGTACACTCTCCCCCTATCAATAACTCTACACACCCATTTAATCCCCTCCCACATCCCCATGTACTCTCTCCCCTTATCACTGACTCTACCCACCCATTTAATCCCCTCCCACAGCCCCATGTACACTCTCCCCCTATCACTGACGCTAACCACCCATTTAATCCCCTCCCACAGCCCCATGTACACTCTCCCCCTATCACTGACTCTACTCAGCCATGTAATCCCCTCCCACATCCCCATGTACACTCTCCCCCCATCACTGACTCTACCCACCCATTTAATCCCCTCCCACATCCACATGGACACTCTCCCCTATCACTGACGCTACACACCCATTTAATCCCCACCCACATCCCCATGTAAACTCTGCCATATCACTGACTCTACCCAACCATTTAATCCCCTCCCACATACCCATGTACAATGTCCCCTATCACTGACTCTACCCACCCATTTAATCCCCTCCCACAGCCCCATGTACAATGTCCCCTATCACTGAATCTACCCACCCATTTAATACCGTCCCAATGCCCCATGTACATTCTCCCCTATCACTGACTCTAACCACCCATTCAAATCCTTCCCACATCCCTATGTAGACTCTCCCCCTATCACTGACTCTACCCAACCATTTAATCCCCTCCCACATCCCCATGTACACTCTCCCCCATCACTGACTCTACCCACCTATTTAATCCCCTCCAACAGCCCCATGTACAATCTCATCTATCACTGACTCTACCCACCAATTTAATCCCATCCCAGATCCCCATGTACACTCTCCCCCTATCACTGACTCTACCCACCCATTTAATCCCCTCCCACATCCACATGTACACTCTCCCCCTATCACTGACTCTACCCAACCATTTAAACCCCTCCAACATCCCCATGTACACTCTCCCCCTATGACTGACACTACCCACCCATTAAATCCCCTCCCACATCCCCATGTACACTCTTTCCCCATCACTGACTCTACCCACCCATTTAACCCCCTCCCACAGCCTCATGTACACTCTCCCCTATCACTGACTCTACACACCCATTTAATCCCCTCCCACATCCCTATGTACACTCTCCTCCCCATCACTGACTCTACCCACCCATTTAATCGCCTCCCACTTGCCCCATGTACTCTGTCCCCTATCAGTGACTCTACCCACCCATTGAATCCCCTCCCACATCCCCATGTACACTCTCCCCTATCACTGACTGTACCCACCCATTTAATCCCCTCCCGCAGCCCCATGTACACTCTCCCCCCATCACTGACTCTACCCACACATTTAATCCCCTCTCAATGGCCCATGTACACTCTCCCCCCATCACTGACTCTACCCACCCATTTAATCCCCTCCAACATCCCCATGTACACTCTCCCCTATCAATGAATCTACCCAACCATTTAATCACCTCCCACATCCCCATGTACACCCTCCCCTATCACTGACGCTACACACCCATTTAATCCCCTCCAACATCCCCATGTACACTCTCCCATATCATTGACTCTACCCACCCATTTAATCCCATCCCTCATCCCCTTGTACACTCTCCGCCCCATCACTGACTCTACCCACCCATTCAATCCCATCCCACAGCCCCATGTTCACTCTCCCCTATCACTGACTCTACCCACGCATTTAATCCCCTCCCACATCCCCATGTACACTCTCCCCTATCACAGAGTCTACCCACCCATTTAATCCGCTCCCACATCCCTATGTACACTCTCCCCCTATCACTGACTCTACCCACCCATTTAATTCCTTCCCACATCCCCATGTACACTCTCCCCCTATCACTGACTCTACCTAGCCATTTAATCCCCTCCCACATCCCCATGTGCACTCTCCCCAATCACTGACTCTACCCACCCATTTAATCCTCTCCCAAAGCCCCATGTACACTCTCCCCAAACACTTTTTCTACCCACACATTTAATCCCCTCCCACAGCCCTATGTACACTCTCCCCTATCACTGACTCTACCCACCCATTTAATCCCCTCCCACATCCCCATGTACACTCTCCCCCCATCACTGACTCTGCCCATCCATTTAATCCCCTGCCACAGCCCCATCTACACTCTCCTCCTATCACTGACTCTACCCACCCATTTCATCCCCTCCCAATGCCCCATGTACAATCTGCCCCTTTCACTGAATCTACCCACCCATTTAATCCCCTCCCACAGCCCCATGTACACTCTCCACCTATCACTGACCCTACCCACCTATTTAATCCCCTCCCACAGCCCCATGTACAATCTCCCCCCATCACTGAATCTACCCACCCATCTTATCCCCTCCCACATTCCCATGTATGCTCCCCCCTATCACTGACTCTACACACCCATTCAATCCCCTCCCACTTCTCCATGTACACTCTCGCATATCACTGACTCTACCCACCCATTTAATCCCCTCCCACATCCCCATGTACACTCTCTCCCCATCACTGACTCTACCCACCCATTTAATCCCCTCCCACAGCCCCATGTACACTCTCCCCCCCATCAGTGACTCTACCCACCCATTTAATCCCCTCCCACATCCCCATGTACACTCTCTCCCCATCACTGACTCTACCCACCCATTTAATCCCCTGCCACATCCCCATGTACACTCTCCCCCTTTTCACTGACTCTACCCACCCATTTAATCCCCTCCCACAGCCCCATGTACAATCTCCCCCTATCACTGACTCTACCCACCCATTTAATCCCCTCCCACAGCCCCGTGTACTCTCTCCCCCTCTCAGTGACTCTACCAACCCATTTAATCCCCTCCCAACATCCCCATGTACACTCTCCCCTATCATTGACTCTACCCACTCATTTAATCCTCTCCCACAGCCCCATGTACACTCTCCCCTATCACTGACCCTACCCACCCATTTAATCCCCTCCCACAGCCCCATGTACACTCTCCCCCTATCAATAACTCCACACACCCATTTAATCCCCTCCCACATCCCCATGTACACTCACCACTTACACTGACTCTACCCACCCATTTAATCCCCTCCCAATGCCCCATGTACACTCTCCCCTTTCACTGACTCTACCCACCCATTTAATCCCCTCCCACGTCCCTATGTACACTCTCCCCCTATCACTGACTCTACCCACCAATTTAATCCCCTCCCACAGCCCCATGTACACTCTCCCCCTATCACTGACTCTACCCACCCATTTAATCCCCTCCCACATCCCCATGTGCACTCTCCTCAATCACTGACTCTACCCACCCATTTAATCCTCTCCCACAGCCCCATGTACACTCTCCCCAAACACTTTTTCTACCCACCCATTTAATCCCCTCCCACAGCCCCATGTACACTCTCCACCTATCACTGACCCTACCCACCTATTTAATCCCCTCCCACAGCCCCATGTACAATCTCCCCCCATCACTGAATCTACCCACCCATCTTATCGCCTCCCACATTCCCATGTATGCTCCCCCCTATCACTGACTCTACACACCCATTCAATCCCCTCCCACTTCTCCATGTACACTCTCGCATATCACTGACTCTACCCACCCATTTAATCCCCTCCCACATCCCCATGTACACTCTCTCCCCATCACTGACTCTACCCACCCATTTTATCCCCTCCCACAGCCCCATGTACACTCTCCCTTATCACTGACTCTACACACTCATTTAATCCTCCCCTACATACCCATGTACACTCTCCTCTATCACTGAATCTTCTCACCCATTTAATCCTCTCCCACATCCCCATGTACACTCTCCCCCTATCACTGACTCTAACCACCCATTTACTCCCCTCCCAACGCCCCATGTACACTCTCCCCTATCACTGACTCTACCCACCCATTTAATCCCCTCCCACATCCCTTTGTACACTCTCCCCCTATCACTGACTAAACCTACCCATTTAATACCCCCCCACATCCCCATGTGCACTCTCCCCCATCACTGACACTACCCACCCATTTAATCCTCTCCCACAGCCCCATGTACACTCTCCCCACTCACTGACTCTACCCACACATTTAATCCCCTCCCACAGCCCCATGTAAACTCTCCCCTATCACTGACTCTACCAACCAGTTTAATCCCCTCCCACATCCCCATGTACACTGTCCCATATCACTGACACTACCCACCCATTTAATCCCCTACCACATCCCCTTGTACACTCTCCCCCCCATCACTGACTCTACCCACCCATTTAATCCCCTTCCACAGCCCCATGTACACTCTCCCCCTATCACTGACGCTACCCACCCATTTAATCCCCACCCACAGCCCCATGTACACTCTCCCCCTATCACTGACTCTACCCACACATTTAATCCCCTCCCACATCCCCATGTACACTCTCCCCCTATCACTGACTCTACTCACCCATGTAATCCCCTCCCACATCCCCATGTACACTCTCCCCCATCACTGACTCTACCAACCCATTTAATCCCCTCCCACATCCACATGGACACTCTCCCCTATCACTGACTCTACCCACCCATTTAACCCCCTCCCACATCCCCATGTAAACTCTGCCATATCACTGACTCTACCCAACCATTTAATCCCCTCCCACATCCCCATGTACAATGTCCCCTATCACTAACTCTACCCACCCATTTAATCCCCTCCCACAACCCCATGTACAATGACCCCTATCACTGACTCTACCCACCCATTTAATCCCGTCCCAATGCCCCATGTACACTCTCCCCTTTCACTGACTCTACCCACCCATTTAATCCCCTCCCACGTCCTTATGTACACTCTCCCCCTATCACTGACTCTACCTAGCCATTTAATCCCCTCCCAAATCCCCATGTGCACTCTCCCCAATCACTGACTCTACCCACCCATTTAATCCTCTCCCAAAGCCCCATGTACACTCTCCCCAAATACTTTTTCTACCCACACATTTAATCCCCTCCCACAGCCCTATGTACACTCTCCCCTATCACTGACTCTACCCACCCATTTAATCCCCTCCCACATCCCCATGTACACTCTCCCCCCATCACTGACTCTGCCCATCCATTTAATCCCCTGCCACAGCCCCATCTACACTCTCCTCCTATCACTGACTCTACCCACCCATTTCATCCCCTCCCACTGCCCCATGTACAATCTGCCCCTTTCACTGAATCTACCCACCCATTTAATCCCCTCCCACAGCCCCATGTACACTCTCCACCTATCACTGACCCTACCCACCTATTTAATCCCCTCCCACAGCCCCATGTACAATCTCCCCCCATCACTGAATCTACCCACCCATCTTATCCCCTCCCACATTCCCATGTATGCTCCCCCCTATCACTGACTCTACACACCCATTCAATCCCCTCCCACTTCTCCATGTACACTCTCGCATATCACTGACTCTACCCACCCATTTAATCCCCTCCCACATCCCCATGTACACTCTCTCCCCATCACTGACTCTACCCACCCATTTAATCCCCTCCCACAGCCCCATGTACACTCTCCCCCCCATCAGTGACTCTAACCACCCATTTAATCCCCTCCCACATCCCCATGTACACTCTCTCCCCATCACTGACTCTACCCACCCATTTAATCCCCTCCCACATCCCCATGTACACTCTCCCCCTTTTCACTGACTCTACCCACCCATTTAATCCCCTCCCACAGCCCCATGTACAATCTCCCCCTATCACTGACTCTACCCACCCATTTAATCCCCTCCCACAGCCCCGTGTACTCTCTCCCCCTCTCAGTGACTCTACCAACCCATTTAATCCCCTCCCAACATCCCCATGTACACTCTCCCCTATCATTGACTCTACCCACTCATTTAATCCTCTCCCACAGCCCCATGTACACTCTCCCCTATCACTGACTCTACCCACCCATTTAATCCCCTCCCACAGCCCCATGTACACTCTCCCCCTATCAATAACTCCACACACCCATTTAATCCCCTCCCACATCCCCATGTACACTCACCACTTACACTGACTCTACCCACCCATTTAATCCCCTCCCAATGCCCCATGTACACTCTCCCCTTTCACTGACTCTACCCACCCATTTAATCCCCTCCCACGTCCCTATGTACACTCTCCCCCTATCACTGACTCTACCCACCAATTTAATCCCCTCCCACAGCCCCATGTACACTCTCCCCCTATCACTGACTCTACCCACCCATTTAATCCCCTCCCACATCCCCATGTGCACTCTCCCCAATCACTGACTCTACCCACCCATTTAATCCTCTCCCACAGCCCCATGTACACTCTCCCCAAACACTTTTTCTACCCACCCATTTAATCCCCTCCCACAGCCCCATGTACACTCTCCACCTATCACTGACCCTACCACCTATTTAATCCACTCCCACAGCCCCATGTACAATCTCCCCCCATCACTGAATCTACCCACCCATCTTATCGCCTCCCACATTCCCATGTATGCTCCCCCCTATCACTGACTCTACACACCCATTCAATCCCCTCCCACTTCTCCATGTACACTCTCGCATATCACTGACTCTACCCACCCATTTAATCCCCTCCCACATCCCCATGTACACTCTCTCCCCATCACTGACTCTACCCACCCATTTTATCCCCTCCCACAGCCCCATGTACACTCTCCCCTATCACTGACTCTACACACTCATTTAATCCCCCCCTACATACCCATGTACACTCTCCTCTATCACTGAATCTTCTCACCCATTTAATCCTCTCCCACATCCCCATGTACACTCTCCCCCTATCACTGACTCTAACCACCCATTTACTCCCCTCCCAACGCCCCATGTACACTCTCCCCTATCACTGACTCTACCCACCCATTTAATCCCCTCCCACATCCCTTTGTACACTCTCCCCCTATCACTGACTAAACCTACCCATTTAATACCCCCCCACATCCCCATGTGCACTCTCCCCCATCACTGACACTACCCACCAATTTAATCCTCTCCCACAGCCCCATGTACACTCTCCCCACTCACTGACTCTACCCACACATTTAATCCCCTCCCACAGCCCCATGTAAACTCTCCCCTATCACTGACTCTACCAACCAATTTAATCCCCTCCCACATCCCCATGTACACTGTCCCATATCACTGACACTACCCACCCATTTAATCCCCTACCACATCCCCTTGTACACTCTCCCCCCATCACTGACTCTACCCACCCATTTAATCCCCTTCCACAGCCCCATGTACACTCTCCCCCTATCACTGACGCTACCCACCCATTTAATCCCCTCCCACAGCCCCATGTACACTCTCCCCCTATCACTGACTCTACCCACACATTTAATCCCCTCCCACATCCCCATGTACACTCTCCCCCTATCACTGACTCTACTCACCCATGTAATCCCCTCCCACATCCCCATGTACACTCTCCCCCATCACTGACTCTACCAACCCATTTAATCCCCTCCCACATCCACATGGACACTCTCCCCCTATCACTGACTCTACCCACCCATTTAATCCCCACCCACATCCCCATGTAAACTCTGCCATATCACTGACTCTACCCAACCATTTAATCCCCTCCCACATCCCCATGTACAATGTCCCCTATCACTAACTCTACCCACCCATTTAATCCCCTCCCACAGCCCCATGTACAATGACCCCTATCACTGACTCTACCCACCCATTTAATCCCGTCCCAATGCCCCATGTACATTCTCCCCTATCACTGACTCTAACCACCCATTTAAATCCTTCCCACATCCCTATGTAGACTCTCCCCGTATCACTGACTCTACCCACCCATTTAATCCCCTCCCACATCCCCATGTACACTCTCCCCCATCACTGACTCTACCCACCTATTTAATCCCCTCCAACAGCCCCATTTACAATCTCACCTATCACTGACTCTACCCACCCATTTAATCCCCACCCAGATCCCCATGTACACTCTCCCTCTATCACTGACTCTACCCACCCATTTAATCCCCTCCCACATCCACATGTACACTCTCCCCCTATCACTGACTCTACCCAACCATTTAAACCCCTCCAACATCCCCATGTACACTCTCCCCCTATCACTGACTCTACCCACCCATTAAATCCCCTCCCACATCCCCATGTACTCTCGTTCCCCATCACTGACTCTACCCACCCATTTAACCCCCTCCCACAGCCTCATGTACACTCTCCCCTATCACTGACTCTACACACCCATTTAATCCCCTCCCAAATCCCTATGTACACTCTCCTCCCCATCACTGACTCTACCCACCCATTTAATCGCCTCCCACTTGCCCCATGTACTCTGTCCCCTATCAGTGACTCTACCCACCCATTTAATCCCCTCCCACATCCCCATGTACACTCTCCCTATCACTGACTGTACCCACCCATTTAATCCACTCCCGCAGCCCCATGTACACTCACCCCCATCACTGACTCAACCCACACATTTAATCCCCTCTCAATGGCCCATGTACCCCCATCACTGACTCTACCACCCATCTAATCCCCTCCAACATCCCCATGTACACTCTCCCCTATCAATGACTCTACCCAACCATTTAATCCTCTCCCACATCCCCATGTACACCCTCCCCTATCACTGACTCTACCCACCCATATAATCGCGTCCCACTTCCCCATGTACACTCTCCCCCCATCACTGACTCTACCCACCCATTTAATCCCCTCCCACAGCACCATGTACACTCTCCCTATCACTGACTCTACACACCCATTTAATCCCCTCCAACAACCCCATGTACACTCTCCCATATCATTGACTCTACCCACCATTTAATCCCCTCCCTCATCCCCTTGTACACTCTCCGCCCCATCACTGACTCTACCCACCCATTTAATCCCATCCCACAGCCCCATGTTCACTCTCCCCTATCACTGACTCTACCCACGCATTTAATCCCCTCCCACATCCCCATGTACACTCTCCCCTATCACAGAGTCTACCCACCCATTTAATCCGCTCCCACATCCCTATGTACAATCTCCCCTATCACTGACTCTACCCACCCATTTAATTCCTTCCCACATCCCCATGTACACTCTTCCTCTTCACTGACTCTTCCCACCCATTAAATCCCTCCCACAGCCCCATGTACTCTCTCCCCTATCACTGACACTACCCATCCATTTAATCCCCTGCCACAGCACCATGTACACTCTCCCCTATCACTGAATCTACCCACCCATTTAATCCCCTCCCAATGGCCCATGTACACTCTCCCCCCATTACTGACTCTACCCACACATTTTATCCACTCCCACATCCCCATGTACACTCTCCCCCCCATCACTGACTCTACCCAGCCATTTAATCCCCACCCACAGCCCCATGTACACTCACCACTTACACTGACTCTACCCACCCATTTAATCCCCTCCCAATGCCCCATGTACACTCTCCCCTTTCACTGACTCTACCCACCCATTTAATCCCCTCCCACGTCCCTATGTACACTCTCCCCCTATCACTGACTCTACCCACCAATTTAATCCCCTCCCACAGCCCCATGTGCACTCTCCCCAATCACTGACTCTACCCACCCATTTAATCCTCTCCCACAGCCCCATGTACACTCTCCCCAAACACTTTATCTACCCACACATTTAATCCCCTCCCACAGCCCCATGTACACACTCCCCTATCACTGACTCTACCCACCCATTTAATCCCCTCCCACATCCCCATGTACACTCTACCCCCATCACTGACACTACCCATCCATTAAATCCCCTCCCACATTCCCATGTATGCTCCCCCCTATCACTGACTCTACACACCCATTCAATCCCCTCCCACTTCTCCATGTACACTCTCGCATATCACTGACTCTACCCACCCATTTAATCCCCTCCCACATCCCCATGTACACTCTCTCCCCATCACTGACTCTACTCACCCATTTTATCCCCTCCCACAGCCCCATGTACACTCTCCCCTATCACTGACTCTACACACTCATTTAATCCCCCCCTACATACCCATGTACACTCTCCTCTATCACTGACTCTTCTCACCCATTTAATCCTCTCCACATCCCCATGTTCACTCTCCCCCTATCACTGACTCTACCCACCCATTTACTCCCCTCCCAACGCCCCATGTACACTCTCCCCCTATCACTGACTCTACCCACCCATTTAATACCCCCCCACATCCCCATGTGCACTCTCCCCCCCCATCACTGACACTACCCACCCATTTAATCCTCTCCCACAGCCCCATGTACACTCTCCCC